>NC_088295.1:75010849-75237077 GCF_032854445.1 Liolophura sinensis | reverse complement strand
AATAACTAATAACAATTAATAGCGTGACAATATTAAGGCGATATTTGACAAACGTGCTCAAGATTCCTATTATTACAGAATACAGGGCAATATGTCCATACATTCTGCAGTAATGAATGATCCATTGCAAACCTATGTTTGGATGGATATTATTAGGCCACACCTCCGTGTAGGTTACGGCAAATACCCCAGTGCAGTAGATCAAGAATATATTAGTCCGATGTGACAGTGTGACATCTGACAGAAGCTTTGAATCTGTAATCTGTCCAGGCTTTATTCTCTAGCACACTGTAGTGATATTCCCACCTGTTCCAACCTGATGAGATATTAATGAGAAAGTCAGGGCCTGAAAACAGACCTACTTGGTGACGCAGCAGGTGCAGAACAGGTTGTGCTTGACATTCGCTTAGTGTTACCGCGTTACGGACCCTGAGAGCAATTATAAAATAGAACTGCACAACGGTGTGTATCCAATGCGGAGCATACGGAATAAACATGTGCAGATGCTCTGAAGTCATTGGCCAGGTGATACTGTGACAGAAATGGAAAACCCGCTAATCACTGTATTAAATATCATAGTGAGACCGCGTTTGATTGTTGACAGAACTACAGGAGATTCTTTTCGTTTCTAATTCCTTTGAGGTATTAGGGAGATGTATAACCTACCACCAGTGACGTATGAGGGAGGTATATACTGTGCATATACCCGCCTCATCTGTTTGACCGTAGTGATGTTTTGGCACACACTGCACGAAGTCCTTGTATCTAGAAGTAATTGGACTGCTTTCAAGATAATGTCTACAGTAAGCCGTAGACGATTAGTTCAAACCCCATCCTCTCAAAACTAAACCAACAAAAGAATCAGGAGAAACTGGAGCGGCCTGGAATTAGTATGGCTTTGCATAGTTTGACCATTGTATCAACCAACCCAGACATGGTATTCATTTCGTGTTATAAATGTCAGGATTTGAGGATAAATTGCACATATATTTCAACAATAGCAAAATCAATACACCATTAAAGCCTCACCGGGCTTACTGTAGTAGATTTATGTAAGACACTAAAAGCTCCGATTGTAGCGCACCAAGCAGAGCACATCATACATACTGTGGCGACATGTGGGTCTGGCAGAAATGATCCCAATCAATGACATATACTGTTTGCAGTGAGAAGCCTTATTACCTTCCATTGATTCTTGTTAGCTGGATTCGGTCCACAGTAGTGTGGTTACATTAAACTGACAAATATAACGGCAATTGCACACTTATCACATGACCGAACTACGTAAGTATGCCACAAACGACCGTGAGATATGTAGACTAATATTTAGTGAAAATATCCATTACGGTCACGTTTGTCCAATACAGAGGTCTTCTGTCTGCTCATATGTATGTATACTATCAACGGAACCTTAGTCTCACAGGGCAACTATATTCTGCTATGGTAACGTTCCATTCCTGACGGGGTAATTATACAGTCTGATATTGGCGAGGAAAATCCACCTACTATGCCGAGTTGATTTCGCTGAATGGCATCAAGTGACGGCGTACCGACGTATAGACATCACATTCAACTGCCTTTATGGACACGCGACATGCAAAGAGGCCGATAAAAGCACTGTTAGCAATTAAGAAGCGTTTGTTCGCACAGGAATTGCACTACGCTGTGCCTCAGCTCAATGTAGACAGCGGAATGCTGAAGGTGGGGTCGGGTGGAGGGATGCGGTGGGAGGCTGTTGGCTGGGGGTTAAGAGACATGAGGGGTTCAGACGTCATTTTGTCGCAACCATTTATGCCACACATAGGCAAATCATTGACAATTTCACATTAACACACATGATTGATGCTCAAATTGCCGTACAGGACAGATCCAGTTAAAACACACCATTCAGGAAAATATCGAATTACTCACCCATGTGGCTACACCAGGCTGTCATGGCATAAAACTTTCCGTCTTTGTAAAATAAACCCAGGTCAAAGTATTTCCCTTTCTTGGAGTGTACCCTTTGACATTTCCGCTTCCGCAGCTCGTAATAGTCTCCAATTTGCCTCCACTGAAGCGCGTTTGTGGCAGAGGACAGCTCCGTGGAACGATCCGGGGAACAATCGGTGGACACTGCAGTAGCCATGTTTTGACAGCGTATCGTCGACAACCCTCAAAACTCCTTTCCCCAATGGAAATCGCCTTCAAACAGAATGTTTTATATAGAGTGTAGGTTGCTAGGGCAACCCAGGAAGCACCTCTTCACAGGTTATGGCTGAACAGCACCAGTGACATTCTCCGTACATGCGGGTGTGTTCGGAGCAGCACCAGTAATCAGGGGCGATGGATTTCGATCGGGCGGACGATCTATAGCGTCTAAGACTGACGTGAACATCCAGCAATCTCCAGCCGGAATGGAGACATGTTCAAGATGAGTTTATCGATCAGCTGTATTGTTTCCTCTCCAGAAGGCATCTCCATTTATTGGGAACCAGAAGGCTTGAGAAAACAGATGGGCTGTGACAGGTGGTGATCCAGTTTACAGCACCTTCCGGACGCTCTTATGCCCCACTCATAACGAGCTTGTCGCTAAAACGCATTCGACATAAACAGGTCTGCTCATGTATGTTACAGCCGTTTTCGCTATTCCCGTCTTACACGCAGACCCACATAAATAAATAAATAAATAAATAAATAAATAAATAAATAATAAATAAATAAATAAATAAATAAATAAACAAATAAATAAATAAATAATTTTATTTTTATTATCAACCAATTATTGATCTCTACGACATACCTCTGAATGGCAAGCTACAGCCCATGTAATCTGACCAAAGTGCATTTGTATGTCACAGGATTTCGACGCCATCCTAGTGGACGTCGTATAACCATCACTACATATGTATTCTCACGCCCTTTGCCCCAAGGCAGCCTTAGTAAACCTATATGAGAAACAGTTTCCATAGGACAATGGCAACATTGATTAAATAGTACTGTGTTCCCAATGCAGTGTTCAGTCAGTTATGGAAGCCGGATAAGGCCGTCATCGCACCATTGTACTCCTGGGAATTTTTCCACTGTGTCATCGCTGCGTGACATCGTGCCCTCGCTTCGCTTCATCGTGCCATCGTTTCGCTTCAACGTGCCATCGCTTGCCATCTTGGTATACGTATTTCCTGTGCTGCAACGGTAAGCATATGATCAATATATAGGACGCTGGCCACACTTTACTTTTTTTTTCTTTTTTCTTTTAACGTTTGGAAGCTCTTTCAGGGTTGCAAACTTATTGCACCCGGTTCTAAAGCAATTTTTAAGTCCCATATACGTGTATAACCATTAGATACTAGAGTTACTATTTTCTTGGACGGTGAAAATCATCTTCAGTTTTTTCTACAAATTTTGTTGTCGACAGGAACCAACAAGTGCACACATGGTTTTGTTCAACCAACATAAAGCACTGTCAGTATAATTATATAGAAAGGCGCCATAAACAATTGTGAGCTCATGGGGGCTCCGTGGCAGAGGTGGTTAGTGTGTCAACAAGGCGCTATGACCAAGGGGCCTCTGACCAATGCGGTCGCTGTGAGTTCAAGTGTCACACTGGCTTCCTCTCTGGCTAAACGTGGGAAGGCCTGACAGCAACCTGCGGACGGTCGTGAGTTTCCCCCGGGCTCTGTCCGTTTTCCTCCCACCTAAAAAGCTGTCGTATAAGTTAAATATTCTTGAGTATGGCGCCAAACACCAGTCAAATAAAAACATAAATTTTGGACTTCAAGTGTCTTAGATATAGCAATATATTATCTTATGTACATAATTACAAACCGCTTGCATATGAATCATATTTTACTATAAGGCAATGTTCATACCTTACCTTCTTACATGCAAACGTATAAAATCTTACTGTTACATTTAAGCCTTCAGCTTTCACATTTGTTACCAAGCAGCATCTTGTCAAGCTTATTGTAAGAAACTACAGTCAATGCTAAAAGCAAATCCAGTCCAATCACAATATGTGTGGTAACACTCTCCATTGTGTGCAAGTCGGTTTTGGTGACGTGCATGGAATGGCACCAGGATGTTTTTCAGGTACATAATTATCGTTTATAAATAGATTGCATGACATCAACTGTAAACAACAGACTATTTCGTTAAATTCACTGTGCGTCATTCATTTATGTTGCTTCGATCGGAATGACATGGTTAATTAAGGTACACTGACAACCATGCTACCGCGCCGAAAATAACTTCAATTTACCTTGTACACATCACGCCATCTGAGCACCATGGAGATTTGAAAAGGGATAACATTAACACTTTCTTTAAATACTGGTCTGTAACATGTTGTATACTTCACACTGAGCTTTGAAAAACATCTATGTTTATGCTATACAGTAAGTTACACGTTTGTACATCTTTGTATTCCGACTGCAGTTGCGAACGTCTTGTTCTCTCTAATCAAGGAATGAAGCATAACAGTTTGATAGGCTTTAGGATAATAATGCTAATCTTTATAAATTAGTGTAAAATCAAACAATATAAAACAGTTTATTATGTACATTAAACATAGCATTTTTAAATAATGTATAACAATGTATGGTTAATTAATACACAAATGTGGTCAAATTGTCGTGACCTATGGCCGATGACTTCCATTTAGACCGGGTGGTTACTTATTAATACACAAAATTTCTTTCACATCTAACACAGCTTGGTTTAAGTCCTGAACTTTGTAAAATAGAAAAACTTTGAAAGTGAAAGCAGAGTTAAAGAGAGAGAACACTGTCTAATGTGTTGACTAACAGAAAGAAAACACCGATTTTTATTGAAAATCTGTTGTCTGTGTACGGTTAGCCGGGATCTTAAATCTGCTGTCTGACCAATGTATTGCCTGCCACACCCCTGGCATATAGGTGCGTATACAACATATTTAGATTCACACGACATATTCATTTTTACAGTGAATAAGGAGTCAGTAGTAGTAAATTTAACAGTCCGCACTTGAAAATTTGTTGTCTCAGTGTCGAACTGTTATACTTTATTGAATGATGAATGATACACTTCACAAATCAGAATGAGTTAAATGAATTCAATCCACACAAATTCAAATTTAGAAAGCCTTAAACCAGACATCACGTCATCAGTGCACATGGCCAAATTAGTTTTGCTCTATACATGCCATACCGCACGTGCTTAAGGTACAGGTCATATGCTAAGACAGATAGACAAATATATACAATTGACTGATTGGCATATTTTTTGGTGTGTTTTTGTTAAAAATGTTTCACTTGAAGGAAGGCGGTCAGGATTGTGAGTGGAGGAAACCGGGTAGATCACGAAGAAACCGCTACCGTCGAACTTGACTTCAAAGTCCAACGAAACCAACTGCACCAGATCTGGAGAATCAATGTGATTAGTCAAGGGCCGATCCACTGCTATATGAACAACCCTGTAGGCCACTGAGTCGAGAACTGGAAGCACTCACCCTAATTGAGTGCCATTCACCACTGACATGTACACTCCTGATTGGTGTATAATTAAAGTCTTGTATAGACACAGTAAATCCATGGAGATCAAGCAAGAGCTGCCGACAGCTAATCCATTCTCTCTTGAGTTGCTAGCTCGCGAAGAATTTAACAGAGATGCATTATGAATGGGTATAAAGGACTTTTTCATGACCATATGCAAACGTGATTTATTTACGAAATATTCAAAAACTTTTTCGATTATATGACGACATTCAGTTATATGGGTATAAGAAACTGAACAGAAACCGGTGGAAACAACAGCACTTCGCCAGGTATCTGAAGAATCTCCTGACTTAAGGCCTCTACCAGAATGTCCTACGTAATGGAGCATACAGCAGGTACTATAAAGTCATCTTCTTAGCGCGCTAGCACAGAGTAATGACCCAGGAGCATCTCAGCAATGCGGTCGCTGTGAGTTCAAGTCCAGTTCGTGCTGGCTTCCTTTCCGGTCGTAGGTAGGAAGGTCTACCAGCAACCTGGGTTTCCCCCAGGCTCTGCCTGCTTTCCTCCCCCCATAATGCTGGCCGCCGTCATATAAGTGAAATATTCTTGACTACGGCGTAAATCACCAATCAAATAAATAAATCAATATAAAGTCATTTTCAGATTTTTCGGTCTGATTTCTTAGTGGTGTTATCGTCATTGTACACACCGCATTGAAACGCCAATCCAATATGGCCACCCGTTTTGATGTTTTATACGATCCCTGTGGAATCGCTTGTCACCTTGGCTTTCAGCAGAAACAGAAGAGATATTTGCTGACTTAGTCGAGGGGCTAATGAAGATTTATGGATCCTCTGCTATGTGCTGGATCTTAGAAATCAGCCCATTATGCAACACGTTTGGGCTCAGACAACATCTCAAGTAACACAACAAGCATGAGTGGATGATTACGAAACGTGACCAACTGATATAATATACTTAAAGACGTACAGTATAGAGAGAAAAACCAGCGACGACAGTGTGATAGCTGACAAATGGTTATACGTAATCGGTGAAATACGATCTCTTGTCGATTTATCTCAGTCAAAATGCTTACATATTAGCAAACCACACGTCCCTAGCACCATGGCTTACGCAGAATTGTGTACAAAATGGAAAAATTTTACAGCAACTTATTAGTCACGTCTAGCATTACTCAAAATGTTGTGTTGTCGTCATATTTAACATACAATAACATTAAAACAATGCAAAGGGACCTGGCCTCGGGGATGCTAGGTCCAGCAGCTGGGACCTGGCCTTGGGGATGCTAGGTCCAGCAGCAGGGACCTGGCCTCCGGGATGCTAGGTCCAGCAGCAGGGACCTGGCCTTGGGGATGCTAGGTCCAGCAGCAGGGACCTGGCCTCCGGGATGCTAGGTCCAGCAGCAGGGACCTGGCCTCGGGGATGCTAGGTCCAGCAGCAGGGACCTGGCCTTGGGGATGCTAGGTCCAGCAGCAGGGACCTGGCCTCGGGGATGCTAGGTCCAGCAGCAGGGACCTGGCCTCGGGGCTGCTAGGTCCAGCAGCATGGACCTGGCCTTGGGAATGCTTAGTCCACCAGTAGAATTCTGGTTTATGCAGGGATACAACATACATCTTAGACGTACAGCATAGAGAGTAAAACCAGAGCAGCGACGACAGCGTGATAGCTGACATATGCTCACATGTAGCGGATGAAATATGGTCTCTTGTCAATTTATCTCTGTCAGGGTTCTGTTCTAACTGTAAATGAGATGTGGCCAATATATATATATATATATATATATATATATATATATATATATATATATATATATATATATATATATATATATATATATATATATATATATATATACTGTAAATGAGGTAAATATGGCCTTATCATGCTTCCATAGATAAGACTCCAAGCCTCAAAAAATGTTAACTCTCGCTCACTTTTCAGAAAAATCTGTGACTCCATTGGTCTCTAAATGCAATAAACCTAGATGTGGAGCTTGCATACACATGTTAGAAGGATCAAACTTTCAGTTTGAGAGTGAAGATTGTTTGTTTAATGTAAACTAGAAGAGAGTCAACACAGGGCAGGCTAACAAGAAAACTTCATGTAAGATGAGGGCATCAATCCAATCTATTGTATACCTATCTATAACCCTCCCCCCTCCCTCCACCCCCCGCCACCATCCCACCACCCCGCCTTCTGCGCGAAAAACAGGAGTGCTTAACTATCGATATAATTTCATTATGTATGCGCAGGTCGTTTTTTAAAACGTTCTCGCACATCCTGCGGTGAACTTATTCATGTGAAGAATATACGATGAGGAGCTCTAAAACAAACATTGTGGTTTCAATGGAAATCAAGAAAACTACACCAAATAAAAAATATGTATTTGAGGCATATTTTATATACCCCTTAATAACCCTTCCACTTTAGGCATATTCCCGTCAATCCTTCCCACTCTCCCTTGGATTCCGCCCACGGACTTGTTTTGACATACCCGTTGATGTGACCACCAAAGGCTACATGTACTTAATTGTCGGACTGACCTCTTGACCCTTAGGAAACTAGTAGTTTAAAGCCGTTTTACGCCCAAAGAAGAAAGCTGAGAAGCTGCTTTGTACTTTTATATGTTAAGACATACATGTATCACAAATTGCATATGCAGAATTACATATACCAAAAGCTTCATGAATCTTTTAAGCAAAGGCAGTCTATTCGCAACTGACCTTGCGAAGCAGGAACCAGCCTGTGCGAATACAGGTTCTACGGTGAAATAGCCGAACGCTGATTTGCCTTGAGCGCATACTAACACCTTGGAACCTTATTAACATATTTTTTTCTCAAGGCAATCACTCTGAGCAAAAATAGGGTGATGAATAGAACGACAGGGTCAGAGAAACGTTGTTTCCTGTTGATGTTTTCCTGACAGCTCAGTTATTGATTAACTTTTCGAAGGTCAACTTTCTAAAATAACAAACAAAAAATGGATTTTGCTGAAAATCTTAATCATAGCGTTTTATCAATCATGACTTCACGAGTGACCTTTGCATCTCGATTAGCTACGTGTTGCGGTGAAATGGTTTCTCCAAGGGGTTCTACAATTTTGGATTTTTTAACTAAACTCCGATTTCACCTCTTTACTGCAGTGCGATCTTTTCACGTATATATTATTCCAATATTGTATAGCACACATAAATTCAATCAATATATATTTCCAGTTGCTTTGATGGTTACATCCACATGTTCAAAGTGTTAAAACTGACTAAAATATCTGTAAAGGTGTAAAAGAATTTATTCATTCATTTGGAATGATTGATCTTTACCGGCATAACACTTATTTCTTTATATAACAGCAGCAAGAAACCAGAGCTCCTATGAATAAACCACCAAATTTCGTCATTGGGTATATATACCTGACAAACATCCTGGTGAAGAGTCGGATTCGAGGCCGTGACCTCACAGGTCAAGAGCCCTTATACGTGTGTAAGTTAAATATGACTCCAGCTATTAATAAACATGTGCACGAATTGAAAACTTAGGATTATGCTTGTGAAGAAAAACGGATGTGATGAATCAATCCGGATTGGCGGTGAGAAAGCCCAGAGCTTTCACCATGTGACAAACACAGAAGCACCCGAGGCATGGGTGTTCAATCGGTATCACAGGAAATTAAACTTTGCCTTGTAAAATCTGACGGGAAGCGACACCCTTTTTGAACCAGGATCCTATAATCTTAAAACAAATCCATGTTGCCTGAGTGTAGAGTGTACAAGGACAAGAGGATTTTCCCTTCATTACAACGTATAAATGTGTTTTCACTCAACCTAAAAGGAAATGGCGTAAAATCAGTGTAATATACCCCCATTTCGTAACGTGGTTTTTATTCTAAAGCTTATTTTGATGACATATATTGTGTTTGCCCAAATGTTCGACTCTCAATGTAAAAGTGTAAAACCCCTCTCATTCGTTGCCCCCAACCCCTCAAATGTTTGTGTAACCAAAAAGGCAAAGAAAACATTAAAATAAAGTATACATCAGATAAAAAACGTTATGCACACTCCAAAAAAAAAAATGATTATGTTTCCAATTAAGCCTAAGGTTTTTAAAACCTCGGATTCTACCCTCTTTTGGGACCCAGAAGGTGTCAGTGACGTCACATCTATTTTTGTTTCCCTTGAAATACTGCAGTCCGTTTCAAGGTCCATTCGGTGAATGCATTTATAGCTCTGTAAAGTGTGTGCATTTTGATTTATTTATTTATTTGATTTATTTGATTGGTGTTTTACGCCGTACTCAAGAATATTTCACTTATACGACGGGGACCAGCATTATGTTGGGAGGAAACCGGGCAGAGCCCGGGGGAAACCCACGACCATCCGCAGGTTGCTGCCAGACCTTCCCACGTACAGCCGGAGAGGAAGCCAGCATGAGCTGGACGTGTGCATTTTGAATGATAAATTCTATCAATATGACTGGCCCGGATAGCACAGTTGGTGAAACTCCACTTCGGGAGCTGTAGATCGAGGATCAATCCTGGGTCGAATCACACCTAAGACTTCAAAGGAGGAAGTTGTAACTTCCTCGCTTGGCGTTCAGCATGAAGGGAATAGCGCAACAATTGGTTGACCCGTATCAGTATAATGGCTCAGGCGGGGCGGCTTACTTGCCTTCAGTGCGTCGTCTCAGTGAAGCAGCACTAGATAAAAGAGCGGTGGAAATCCGTCCTGCACTGACACAAGGAGGCACATTACATACACCCTAAGGATTCCTTCGTCGTCATATGACTGAAAAATTGTTAAGTACGACTTTAAACCCCAAGCAATCATTCACTCAGTCTATCAATATGTGGCCAAAACTTGGCGTGACGTCACTGTTCTCAATGTGGTTAGAAACAGCCATGGCAGAATCCTTATATGTTAATCACAGGTAGAGGCCGCTGGCGGCCAAAATACTGTCGATAAATGATGTGTTTTAGTTTTGTTTTTGTTCTTCACAAGATTTCAACACTTTGAATGTGACTAATTCTAGAGGGTAAGTCAAAAATTGAAATATTTTCTGAACTCTTACCATGACATGACATGAATTTTAAACGTACAGTTCTCCTTAAAGTTAGTCGTTAATCAAATATAAACTCACACAAATAACTATTTTCGGGAATTCCCTGACTCAGACGGTCAAAACAACTGATTTAAGTGACCAATGAGGTCGCGTGTTCAAGTCCGGCTCCCGCTTCTTCGACTGCGGCTTTAACTCAGAAAGTTTGTCATGACCGCTACCTGGCGAGTGGGCGGTTTACTTAGGACTCGCTAGTTTCATCCGTCCATAAAGCGAACAAACGCCATATAAGTGAAAAATTATTGAGTACGGCGTTAAATCAAATTGATTTTATTTATTTATTTATTTGACCAGTGTTTTATACGCCGTACTACGGATATTCCATACGACTGCGGCCAGCAATCTGGTGGGAAGACAACGGGTATAGAGCCTGAGAGAAACCAACGGCCTGTACATCGTTGGCAGGCCTTTCCACATACGCCCGGAGAGGAAGCCAGTGTGAGCTGGGCTTGATCTCAAAGCAACCGCATTGGGGAGAGGATTTGGGGTCATTGGGCCATCCACCCAACCATGGAGGCTCCTCTCAATTCAATAAATATATAAATACATAAATAAACAATTATTCATTCCACGTATTGCGAAAGTAGCAAAACATTGCACGAAGACATTGTACGACCCATCGTAATTAAAGACATAGACTAATCATACGTCGACAAACATTATGAATTTTATGACGAAGTAAGGACAGATGAGCTGTTCTCGTAAAGCGAAAAAAAAACTGTTGTAATCTGGCTTTACCAGCATTGGCAGAAACTGAAAGAAGCACACCTACGTGTGGATTGAGATTTTCAGTAACGTCAGTGCTGTAATGTGGTAACGTCAAATGCGCTGAAGTAAAATGTGGCAATATCAATGGCGGTAGTGTCAAATGAGGTAAATTCAAATTGTTATTAAAATAATCTCACGTTTACACAAGAGTCATTACAAGTTATTTTTTATGACTTTGACTGTTACTTAACGTCACTCAAGAATTTTCCTTTATACGCGATCAGTTTCACAGGCGCAGGAAACAGCATAAACCTTCGACCTTTGGGAAGTTATTGACGAACCTTCCCATATGTGACCGACAGCGCAATAGATTACCAAGGCTCCACAAGTAGTGAGAGCACACAAATTTTCAAATTCTCTGTCCATGGCTGGATTATAAAGACGTCGTCAAACTGAGACGGTCTGTTTTTTCTGCGCTGTTGACACAGTATCGCTATACCAATCCAATATCGGGCATTGACAGGCCTTAAAGGTTTTGCACCGACTCCCGTGAAATCGACTGTCAACCTATTACCCAGAACAGATGAGATATGTGGCAATTTGAGCGTTTGGAAAGCCTAAGCTATAGATTATTGGATCCTTCGTCGCGTGGCGAGCCTTGGGCAAATAAGCCCAGTTTTTTATTATGTTACTCTATAAAACTGTGGAAACGAAAAGAATGTATCTGAATTCCACCGATAAAGCCAAATAGAGAGAATTTTCAAGACATTAATGCTTTTCATACTTTTTGCTTTATTTTATACATTAAACTTTTGCATTTTTTTTCTCGTTTTTTGTGGAAAACAGTTGCAAACATGAATGTGAAGTCGCTAAAGAAGATTTTGGAAAAAAGTCAATCGTACAGTGTCCTCGTATAATGATCGAACACCGCCGGATCCTTCGCGTTATAAACCTCACATAAATAGCTGAATTCAAACATGTACCCATGTGCGATAGGCTGCGGTAAAGCCCAGTCTTTTCACCAAACGATGTCAAACTAGACACAGTTTAAGTTGAGGTAATCCTCTCTTCGATGAATCATCGAACACGCTTACATATCAAAGCTTTAGAATCAATTTTTCAGTGTAGACTTGATCAAGGGAGAAAACAAAGTAGATCCTCGCCTTCAGAGCTACAGATTGGATTAAGCTCGAACTGGTCGTTAGTGTACAAGCGGCTTTACACTTCCAAAGGATGCCCGGGGGTTGTGTAAAGGATTTAGCCAGAGAAATCAACAGGAGGAAAGTTAATGATGGGTTTTCACGCCACATGGTCCCTCTTTTCAAAACGCCCAGAGGGGACGCTGATGTAGCTGACGAAGATTGATGTTTTCGGTATAAGATGAGGCCTACACGATAAGAATGGTTAGGCACAGAATTGATTTTTTTGCCAACTGTTGTAGACCATGCTTAGGAATGTGTCAGAGTTATATCAAACGAGAACAGGCATATGTTCTGCGGGAATACATGCACTACACCAAGACTGTTACCTGACAAATCTCTGATGTATAAGAGCGAATATGAAACCTGGAGAACAAAGGCCTGTGGCTATAGTTCCCGATATAAACTGATGAGAAGATAGGACCAGTGAGATTTTCTTTAGTGAAAACGGTGTAGTTTACGGTTAAATACCCAAAGGGCTGTTAGACATGAAAAGAATGCAAGTAAAAGCTGCTTTAATTTTCTTGTCGATGGCTTGTCGACGGCGACAGGAAGAAGTTGACTATGTGGCCTTCTATGAATCCCACGTTTTGGTCGATGGAAACATATTGCACTTGGCTAATTAATAACTGACATGTTTCGGCTTGTTCTTCATCTGTCCTGTGATCATTTGGCTTCGAGTCTGAGCAATGTTCAACTTACATGTGTCCGGACAGGTATAATTATATGTGGTGGGTATTAATCAATGCAATATGGATGGGATAAACACTATAGTTTGAGAAATAAAATCATGAACTATATAATTGCCTGGTTTTGGTCATCGGCCAGCTTCAACTAAAAACATTATAAAAACCTAAACGAAGCCACTGTACATGTTAAAATTTTTTTAGCCGATTCAGTTTATTGGAATTGGGATCACGTACAAAGAATGCGAAACGAGATCAATCGAAAGAGTATTCCGGTATGGAAAGAGAAAGGACTTTCGCCCCTTAAAAAGCTAATCAACAAGAATTATAAACGACAATAACTGTAATCGGTATATGCTGGAAAATATACGCTATGTATCTTCCTCTCCTGGCAGCCGCTTAAAGACTTAGACAAATTTGATGTAACAGTAGTGACGCTGGAATGGCTGATATACAAAAATGAGTGTTTATTGTGCTATCCCTTCTGATGTCATATGCAGTCTATGGCTAAATTAAAGGAGAACTGGTCCAACTTTCTTGTGACGTAGATCACGTCACGTTGTGGCTGCTGTATGTCGGATAACACCAAGCGTGCACGAAAAAGGTTAAAAGAGTTAAAAAAGAAAGTTAAAACTTTAATAATGTACACCAAGAATGTCATGAAATACAATTATGCGATCGTCTGATCACTTTACTCATTCAGTATCTGAGAATGCTTCGACGCTCCTCTATTTAATTAGGCTTGTATGTAAATATGACTGTTTTACATCGTGCTGAAGAACAATTCATTTGTATATGACTGCTGATACGTTGATGCATGGTTGGAGACAACAAAAGAATATTTCATTTACCTGACGGTTGTCAGGGTTAATGAATTCAATGAAGCTTGACCGTGTGCTAGGGAGAAATGACAAGGCTTTGTTCGGTACCAGAAAGTACTCGGTACTTGCTATTTTGTGGAGACGTTATTTTGGAGCTTGTATCGCTCATTGTCTCTTTTTGCCATTAGGGCTATTTTGTGGAGACGTTATTTTGGAGCTTGTATCGCTCATTGTCTCTTTTTGCCTTTAGGGCTATTGTGTGGAGACGTTATTTTTGGAGCTTGTATCCCACATTGTCTCTTTTTGCCATTAGGGCTATTTTGTGGAGACGTTATTTTTGGAGCTTGTATCCCACATTGTATCTTTGTGCCATTAGGCACATTTCACCCCAGTTTATCTCAAAGTGACTTTGTGTAGGTTTACGAGGAAACGTACATCAATAGCTCGGCATCACGGACGCTACTGTCAACCCGCCACATAGAAGTTTCATATATTCACAGGCATACATATATTTGTAGTTATTGTATTGTTTTGTATATTATTGTCAGTTGTAGTATTTGTCTAGTTTGTTAAAATGTATGTATTGAACTTATTCAAGCGTCTTCATGCTTCTTTGTTTGATCTTGTGTAAGGCTATCGCTAATCTGAGAGTTAAACATGCCAGTTATTTCTCATATTTACTCTCCGATAGTGGTATCCTTACAAGTACCACCTAAAAAATACATCACTCTAAACGAAAGTTTAACCGACAGATGGACATGACTTCTTTCGCTAAACCTGGGCGTACAGACATTATCACTGTAAAAAAATCATGCATACATAATTTTGTTGTAACCATGTCACCTTAATTTGATAAATGATGAATAATATTTTCGGGGCCCAAAATCCATTCTTACTATTTTTCTGCGTGTCCGGAAATATTGTAGAGAGCATAGTAAATAAAAGTTAAAGGGATATCCTGTTCCCCATAGTGGTAAGTGTTTTTGTTATAAATCAACCCGCGAACTATTGTTATTGTGTACAAGGACATGGTGCACATTAGCGGTCACTCACCTAGCACACGGACAATTCTGGCTGTGACTGTTTACGACACCTACGATGGGAATTCAACATCGGAAACTGGAAATAAACATTTACAATATCACTGAACCGGAAGCATGCAAGTGTTTCAAATCAGAAGAAATACACAGTGTGCCAGGGAGGCTGTTATATATGGATGAAGAAAGTTTTCCTCTTACTGGCTACAAAATGAAACTCTTCGGTGAGCATTTTACATACAGTATAACATCACCAGTGTCTTTGCCATTATAAATAATATATCCTAGATCTCAGGAAAGGATTTCCTTCTTTCTACGATTTGACTTCCTTTTTTGTCCGAGATTGCTTTGACGTTACGTTTGGGCTAGGATAAGGCCAAGGATGGCATAAAAAAGCAACGTCAGGGCACGCTTCATTCAAACAGCTGATGCAGTTACCTGCCCTTGTCAAACATGTGATATCAGTGCAGAGGATCGCGTAGTCTGACATTGTATCCAACCAGTATGTTTCCCTGCATTAACCTCTCACTGCTAAGTGCCAAGCGAGGCAGTAACAACTACTAAGTTTTTGGTATGACCCGACCCGGGTTTGGATCACAGCTCTAACCATGAGGCCACAGAAGCCAATAAAACACTGCCGAAAATACATCTTCCACTTGAAATAACCATCTGTCAAAACAAATAAACTTCTAACCTGAGTAAATATATAAACTTATTCCGAATATACTATACACTACAGAGCTGAACAAAAATATTTCGCAGACGCCATTAATTTTACAGTCTTAGAAATTCTAAATTCTAAAAATTGTCTTAAGCTTCTAAAATTTTCTGTAATGCGATCAGGTTAACTCTCAGACTTTTGCCGGTGTCCAAACTACACCTTATTTGGGAAAAGATTAACTAAACTTGAACTAAATGTATGTGGCTCTACATAAGAAAACTAGCTGATCTAAATATAATAGTTTAAGGGGTGGGCGGAAAGGCACAACCGCATCGACCTTTATCCCCCGATGGAACATATATATGACTCTTGACATGCCTACATACAGATAGCCAGGTAAAATGATTATATACATATTATTTGATTGATTTATTTATTCGTGAATTGATAGCGAACAATTTTTACTGCCGGCCAGTAACAATCCTTGGAGGAGACCGGTGAGCACGAAGAAAATCACCCCTCAGTTAGCAGCTTTTTGACCCTCCAAGGGGCTCACCCAATGTGAGTGTCATTTCCATGGAAGGCAAGTGATACCCAGCATACTTGTAACAATATAATAAAACATTTAACCTCAACAAGACAGTCCTACGGGGACAGTTGATCACTCCTTGTCACCACAGGTTCAAGAGTACTGTTGGGGAACCGTGGAACATAGAAAATTCCCTGTTTTAGGTTGTAGTTGATAAAACCACCACCTCTTGTGTCTGCCGTGACTTACAGACAACGACATGTATGTATCTGCACGCTCATGACATCCCTTAAGGATGAAGTGAAATAATCTGGCAACAACGGACATCAAAAAGAGCACAAAATACAATGTTCAAGATATAAATTTGCCAAGAGTATTTATCATACAATTAATAAATGAAAATTGTGTCACTGTTGATGATATTCTTATTTATCTCATTCAATAGTACAGATGAGAGAAATCTGTGCAGGATAATAACTTAAAGGCTTCACTCCGCTCCCATCCACTTTACTACAACAACATGTAGAAGTAGAATTTACAATTTTTTAACCAACAAAGGAGAAAACAATTAAACACTTAAAAGTTCCTGATCCTACATAAATTCCCCTTTTTTTAATCTATCCAATACAGTTTGATTAAAATCCTCTTTTAAGCATACAGATGTAAGACACAAACCATTCTGCACATAAAACATGAACACCCCACTCATACTTCTCTCGACACAACATGCTACTCACATGTATGAAGGAATATACCCTGCAAAGTGAAGGGTGCAAGGAGGAGAAACAATGCTGGCCGCGGTCATATCAGTGAAATATTCTTGAGTATGGCGTAAAACACCAATCAAATAAATAAATAAATGATTACTATGGAATGAAGGCAATGAAAAGTACTTATGCTTCCCACACTGGTAAAATTTGGGGAATGGCTGAACACATCCTGGTTTTAGGGGTATTTTACAAATATTTAAAATATTGAATATATAACATGGATTTGTATAATGCTGTTGGACACTGTTATAATTTTATTTCATTTAATTGGGGAAGAAAAAAGTCAGAAGGCTTAGTTTAAACAAGAGAAAAAAAAGAGATCCTCAATACTTCTGTTAAATAATTTGGACATATGGTAAGGGATACTCCCCTGCAGAAAACACAATAGTCAATAATGGGCGTGCTGGAGGGTTAAAGATTACACATGCGGCTAGCTTAAGCCTAACCAGAAGGAAAGTTAGAGAAACATGGTGTGCCTACATGTATATTTAAAGCCTAATTGTGTGGGTAGATAACATCTAGATGTTTTCATAAGCCTAAATGTGTGGCTAGTTAAAGCCTAAATGTGTGACTAGTTAACATCTAAATGGGTGCCTAGTTTAGCCTAAAGCTATGGATAGCTGAAGCCTAAATGTGTGGCTAGTTATTAATGTCTAAACTTGTGGCTAGGCAAAGCCTAAATGTGTGGCTAGTTATTAATGTCTAAACTTGTGGCTAGGCAAAGCCTAAATGTGTGGCTAGTTATTAAAGTTTAAACTTGTGGCTAGGCAAAGCCTAAATGTGTGGCTAGTTATTAAAGTCCAAACTTGTGGCTAGGCAAAGCCTAAATGTGTGGCTAATTATTGATGTCTAAACTTGTGGCTAGGCAAAGCCTAAATGTGTGGTTAGTTATTAAAGTCTAAATTTGTGGCTAGGCAAAGCCTAAATGCATATAGTGTTATTAAAGTTTAAACTTGTGGCTAGTTAACCTGAATGTGTGGCTAGTTCTTGAGTTGAGTGTTGCTGCTAGGTAAACCCTAATTAGGCTAAATGTTTACATGACCAGTTTAAGACTAAACTTATGGCTACGGTAACTTTGGGAGAAAGATCACATGCCACACACACTTCAATTTGAACCTCTTCAACGTTCTAGATGGCTTGCCATACATAATTCAACTCCAGAAAGCAGGAGGCATATTCCTGCAAGTTTCTGTATAACGTTTATTAAATATTCAGTTTAATCTGCATTAGATTCCTAAAAAAGATACCTTGTCCTTTTTTCTGTGGCTTAGTTATTTTTTTAGTGGTTAAAAAATGTTAAAAACCCAACATGTGGAAAATTCATCTTGTGGTGGCTGTTTTGTCCAAATGATCACATTCTTAGCCTTAAGATACACCCTGGTGTTATTAATGACACACAGGCAGGGAAAAACTAGATAGTTTCAGACACTCAAAGCTTCAACCATTAAAAAGGCACTTACGTTAACAGAGGTCCAGCTTCATTTCCTTATTAGACAAGGTAGTGTTAATGTAATTTTGGTGGTTGATACAAAAAGGTTGTTCAATATGTACACATTTTTCCTCTCCTCACCACAATATGTGTAAAAAATATCATCACTATTTAAATTCTAATGAAGATTCTCACACTTAAGCCTAATTCCACAGACTGCTCTTTGTTAATAAATTAAACAATTAAACAGCACACATATGAAATTGCAAATGACACAGTACATTGATGACACGTGACACAGTATTCACATAATGGTGATAAAACATACAGAATGTGTTATGTTTAGGACCAGAATTCACAACTGCTAATAGCATGTATCACACGAACAGAATGCCATACATACCCACTCATGACATGTATCACAGTACACACATGACATAGCATGTTGAACAGAATACAGAATAGGGTGAGTCATATAAGTTTTAAGGTCAGTCACCACTATCGTGCTATATCAATACATGGGCTGGAGGTACACAAGAAATGGAAGAACAGACTTAACTTGTACTAGATCAAAAGTTTATACAGTGATTGATACCAAGTGCATGTACAGGTATTTGTAAAGCCTGCCCAGTGCCTAAACATTCAGGTGCAGCAAACTCATATTTTTTTTAACACATTAATTCTATTATTACATTAAAACCTACACCCTATTTCGCTTCACAGCTAAAATATAAACATTTATATATGGTTCAGTCTATACTACAAGAGCTTCTTCAGAGTGGACGATGTGACTACTCAGGGTTTAGTATAGCAAAATCGTCCACAATATTGGGTGGTTCACCAAAATGTTCATAAACGTGCCTTTCATACACGCTCTGTGGTATGTCTGCATGAAAGTCTGTCAGGCACACTGGGCACACCCGTGTGCCTGAGTTGTCTTCTCCTGTTTCAGTGGCCTGGACACCTGTATTACCCATTGCATTTTGTGCTCTTGTCATTTCTCCTGATTCAGTGTTGTCGTAGCATTCAAAGACGTGGTTCTGGAAATCTGCCATGGTGAGGTGGGAGAAGTTCACCGTGCACACTGGGCAGGACCGGTCATTCCTGTTGGCCCGTGAGGGAGGATGGGGCTCTGCATAGGTGAAGCTGTTCTCCAAAGGTTGCGGCCTTCTCACAACATCAGACAAGTCAGTTCCCAGATCAGAGCCTTGGACAGGAATCTTCTGATGACGAGCTGTGTCAGCTAACTGGTTTTGAGAAGAGCTAGGTGAGATCGCTGAATATACGGTATCTGTTTGTTCCCTACCAAAATGAAACTGTTTGCTGTTTTCCCAGCTGTGGTCAAACTTTCCTGGATACACTGGTACATCCTGAACCCTCAATGATCTTGATACCAGACCTTCACTCAGATGACCCGACACTTCTGGGAAATCTGCTTGCTTTACATTCGTAGGAGAAAAAGCTTGGTCTACAGACAAATCAGACGTTTCAGTGGGTGAAGCCATATTTTGATGGACGTTTTTCAATCTACTCAAATCTTTTGTTTCTACAGGATTAGTGAAGTCTGTTGTATATACAACATCCCAGTCTTTAGAATCTGTAAATAAAAGGCATTGGGTTTACCAATTATTCACAATTCAACAATTTATACAAAAGGCTGGAACAGTGGATTACAAAAGTATCAAATTTCAATAAGTGATGTACAAATCCGAAAGAAATTCACTAAAAACAAGGTATACAATACAAATCTCCTTATATTTCATAATAACAAAAGGGTGATCCTGTATGTTGTGATGTTTTCTAGGATTTTTTTTTTATTTATTTATTTGATAGGTGTTTTATGCCGTACTCAAAAATGTTTTACTTATACAGCAGCGACAAGCATTATGTTGGGAGGAGACCGAGAAAAGCCCAAACAAAACCCATGACCATCTGCAAGTTGTTGACAGACAGAGAGGAAGCCAACATGAGCTTGACTTGAATCTACAGCGACCACACTGGTGAGAGGCTCCTAGATCACTGCGCCACATTGGCGTGCTAATCCCCTCGGTCATGGACTATAGTATTAATGCAGACCTTTACATTATAAACTCTGACATGAGCTAGACATGTTTGGCCATCATTCTCACACTTGAAGTTACAAGTTTCACTTTAAGATGTTTGCTTGAAATGCATTCTCACACTTGAACAGGTACAGGTATGCATCATTCTCACAAGTAAGCAGGTACAAGTATGGATCATCCTCACAAGTAAACAGGTACAGGTATGCATCATTCTCACAAGTAAGCAGGTACAAGTATGGATCATCCTCACAAGTAAACAGGCACAGGTATGCATCATTCTCACAAGTAAGCAGGTACAAGTTTGGATCATCCCCACAAGTAAACAAGTACAGGTATGCATCATTCTCATACCTGAACAGGTACAGGTATATGATTCATTCTCACAAATGAAGAGGTACAGGTATATGCATCACCTTCAGAATTGAGCAGGTACAGGTATGGATCGTAATGTATGGCAGTGACTTACCTTTAGAGAGTTGGTCTGCCTGTAGCAGCCGGATCAGCTCATTTTGCTGATCCACCACACGCTTCAGCGTCTCCATACTTTCCTGGCACTGCTTCATACGCTCCTTCACAGCCTGGAACTCAGCCACACTGACCACACCTAGCAACATAACCAGACCATCAAAACTTAACACTACGTTATCCAACAAAAACAAACAAAACAAGACAGTCCAAATAATTTTTATCCCACACTAAAATACACAAAACTTATGCAGGAAGCAAGCTGGTTTTTGAGTCTGATCTAAGAGACCACAAAATAAACCTGCACATGGAAGTTTACAAAAAAAATGGAAAAAACTTGGATTGGTTCTTCCGTGGGAAGCAATGTCTATATATACAAGGACCAAGCTGTTAGGATCCACAAAGTAAACCTGCATCCAAAATTTAGTCAAAACGTAGACAATATTAAGTGCAACTGCATGGACACTAACTGGCTAAAGTCTGACAGACACACAGACAGACATGACGGACACACAGGCAGATGGAGAGACCTAATTCAATATCCTTGCTTCCGTAGAAGTGTGGGATAATTAAGTGTAGAATTTAGACTTGATATAAAACCTTATGCTCCATGCTGGTTTAATTAGTGGGTGTGATAATAACATCAGGTTATGGTGACTTTTGTCAATTTTTATATATATACATGTACCAGCATGTACATTGGAGAAAAAACATTTACATGTAAGTATTTCTGTATGAATGATACCAGGCTGACTGTAGACCACCGAGAATGAGTAACATTAGTGACTAGTTTCGCCAGATACATGCATTAGACAACTAAGTTCAATGTTTCTCATGCCTGGTGAATGCCAGTAAAACAGAATATGATCTTTGGAAATCATCACTAATGAACAAAAGTTCATGTCAAACACTGGTGGGACTTAATTCTCTGCTTTTTGTTGTTTGATAAATTTCCTGGTGTATTCCTAGCTTCATGGACAGACAATAAACACCTCAATAAATGCAGCCTGGTTTTCCCCAAGCCTTCGGGAAACGGGGTGTCCTAGCACTAACAAGTTTCCTGTCAGGTTAAATATAGAGTATTCATCAGTCCAGATCATGCGGAAATGATTGATGCTTCTACTGAGATACAACAACATCAATAAATACATGACAAAAAGTAGGAAATTGGACACATTTTGGTTTTCATGTAAAAGCACAGTCTAATTTTTCCTGTTTACCTGAAATTTGATACAGGTAAAAAGTAATGTAATTAGGCTGCTAATACCATAAATAATCCAAAGTTCTGACCAAGAATGTGCAGTTTTTAGAGGCTCATACATACATGTATAAATGTCATAAAATATTATCTTTGTGCTGAAACTCTGATTTTCTTTGGTAGGATATCAACCTTGAAACATGTATGTGATGGACAAGTAAAACTCTCAGAATCTGGCAAAAACAGGACCTCATGGATAAAATTTGAGGTCAGTTACTTTAGGTGCAATTTTGCTTCCCATGTGATTCAAAGTAACATGTACATATCCTACCACATGTTTTGTTATTTAGCAGAAATTGCTGTTTTGAAGTTTCTTTTTGCTGACATACATACATGTACATACTGTTATGTACATGTAGTTTTAACAACCATAATTTACTTTTATTCACATCCTGGTGTACATACTGACTGTCTGGTTATAAACATGTACTTAGTTTTTTAAATCCAAAATGTCATATTAAGTTCAGGGTGTATAAACATTATACTGGCAAAACTGTCATCACAATAAAATGTAAGTACTTGTATTTCAGTGCTGGCTGCATACTGATAAAACCACATGATGCCTCGCTAAACCTTATGCAAACCAGTTGTTTTTCTTTTCATATCTGAGAAATCAAGTTTTTTAAATACTTTTTTTTTATAATTTAGAGAGGCTAAACTGGTAATTTTTGGCAAAAAATCCATTTGCACTAATCACACTTTCAGTATTTACCAAGAATAGCTGAAATTATTTCCTCTCTGTCAGTAAACATCAGGCTCATTCCTGTGCTTCTTAATTCAAATGAATCTAAAGATTGAAAAAGTTATAACACAACATTATAAATTTTACGAACCATATTACCAATTTCGAATGGTAACACATAATCAGATTGTCAGACAAGGCTGATATTTTGTGAAAGGTTATTTTGGCTATTCTAGAATAAAACAATCAAAAATTTGATTGAATTTGTGCTGATCAAGTCTTTTGCCAAAAATCTCTGATAAGAACTCTTTAAAACTTATATATGATACCTCTACTGTGCACGTACATGTACACCCTCAACCATTAAAACCATTCCATACCTTTCTGACCAGGATAACTGGATGGGTACTCATTTGGTAATGCACTTGGCTCAGAAGATTTTGAGAGCACTAAGCGCTCAAACTGTTGTTGTAAGCTCTGAACCATGTCATCTTTGGAATTCAACGCTTCTTTAAGTCTGTTCACTTCTTGATTTAAATTCCTTATCGTCACTTTTAACTCGGCTACTTCTCGAGCTGCCCGGACTTTCCCTTCTTCACATTCTACTGACTTACTGGACAGTTCAGATTTAAGTCTGTCTCTTTCCTGAGAACTAGCCCCATATTTTGACCTAAATTCATCCAGTTTTTGTCTGGTGTGTTTAAGTTCTGCCTCCAGTATGGAGTACTTTGTCTCCGCTACAGTAATTTGACGCGTTAGGTGGTTGATGAGTCCCTGCTTGGCTTGATCCTCTACACTTTGGTCAGCCATCGCTGCTGCCCCCTGCTCTCCCATTCCTGCCCCAAATGGGGGACAATTCTCCCCAGACAGAAAACTATTGTCAAAAGCCATTCTCTGGGTGCTGTTTTCTCGCGTATGCCTTCTTAGAGCTCTGTATCGCTGCTCAGATTCATTATAGCGTTTTTTCAGGTCTCTGTAGGCCGTCTGAAGTGCGTGGGTAGAGGCTGGGATGTCTACGGAGGTCAGTCTGAATGGTGAGAGGCCGCTTCCATCCTCACTAATGGTAATCTGATCCTCCTCAGTGTCTGGGAGGATGCTGATATCATCCTCATGGACATCCATAACACACTCTCTACAACACAAAACACAGACATTTTCATTTCCTACAAATCAGATATCTAACAAGAAAAGCGATGACATGTCAAAGAAGTAAAACAATTATCACACAATGCACCAGCCATCAGAAAATTACACAAGTAGACCTATCACTACTATGATACTGCTAAAAGAACCCAAAGTAATATGTCATACAATCAGATGAAGCAAATTCCAATCAGATTATCAGGTAAATTAATCAGACATTATATTACAAGTATTAGTAAAGCAATCAGACATCCTACAAGTGAGATGCTATACAGGCGAAGCCATCAAATGTCATGCAGGTAAAGCCATCAGATGTCACACAGCCAAAGCCATCAGATGTCACACAGCCAAAGCCATCAGATGTCATACAGGTAAGGTAAAACCATCATACGTCATACAACCAAAGCCATCAGATACCATACAGGTAAGGTAAAGCCATCAGATGTCATGCAGGTAAAGCTATCAGATATCATATAAATGAGGTAAAGCCATCAGATGTCATGCAGGCAAAGCCATCACATATCATACAGGTAAAGGCATCAGATGTCATACAGGTAAGGCCATCAGATATCATACAGGTACAGCCATCACAGATCATACAGGTAAAGCCATCAAATGTCCCACAGGTAAGGCCAACAGATATCATACAGGTACAGCCATCACATATCATACAGGTAGAGCCATCAAATGTCCCACAGGTTAAGCCATCAGATATCATACAGGTACAGCCATCACATATCATACAGGCAGAGCCATCAAATGTCCCACAGGTAAAGCCATCAGATATCATACAGGTAAACCCATCACATATCATACAGGTAGAGCCATCAAATGTCCCACAGGTAAAGCCATCAGATATCATACAGGTACAGCCATCACATATCATACAGGTAAAGCCATCAGATATCCCACAGGAAAGGCCAACACATACCATACAGGTACAGCCATCACATATCATACAGGTAAACCCATCACATATCATACAGGTAAAGCCATCAAATATCCCACAGGAAAGGCCAACACATACCATACAGGTAAACCCATCAGATATCCCACAGGTAAAGCCATCACATATCATACAGGTACAGCCATATCATACAGGTAAACCCATCAGATATCCCACAGGTAAAGCCATCACATATCATACAGGTACAGCCATCACATATCATACAGGTAAACCCATCAGATATCCCACAGGTAAAGCCATCACATATCATACAGGTACAGCCATCACATACCATACAGGTAAACCCATCAGATATCCCACAGGTAAAGCCATCACATATCATACAGGTACAGCCATCACATATCATACAGGTAAACCCATCAGATATCCCACAGGTAAAGCCATCACATATCATACAGGTACAGCCATCACATATCATACAGGTAAACCCATCAGATGTCATACAGTCGATTAAGGTTAATCCACATTCACCTGTTGAGATTCAGATCTCTACATAAAGGTGAAGTTGATCTGAAAATCTCTAGTCAGTGGAACACACTGATGTCATAAGGTATACAGTGCATAGACATATATATACAGTACCCTAATTTTTCTTTGCCCAGTTTCCTCCCACCATAAATGCTGGCTGCCGTTGTATAAGTGAAATATTCTTGAGTACAATGTAAAACTTCAATCAAATAAATAAATAAATAATTTTTCTTTTCACATATGAAAGAGGACCTTTTTACTTGTACTTGTATAAAGAACCCACCTGTATAAAGCCTATTACAGAGATAATCGTGGTATTACCTTAAACACTGGCAAGTCCCCAAAATGAGTTCTTAAGATTACCCATGATACCTACACATATATACATGTTATAGTGAATAATTGTACATGCGAAATGTACTCAACAGTTCAGTGATTCAAAGTAAAGAGTCTGGTATTAAAGTACATTAACTGCACACATCCAATGTACATGTACATGTACACTATTTTGAATATTAACATCTTGTGATGATTGCCCTGACTAAGAACAGAATACGTCACGTATCATACACGAGTGCATTATGCTCAGCTGCCTACGTTTCTCATGTCTTTGTCAAAATCCCCTCATTTATACTTCCTGATGCAGTAGAGAAGTAAGTACGAATTAAGAGTTACACATCAGCACACTTTTTACGTGTCATATCTGGTGACAGCTCATCTCGAAAAAAAACAAAAAAGATTAATTGTCTTTAATTCCATGACTATATATATAAATATATACATGTGTAGTTGAAACATTGTTGATATCACTGGCTGTGGTGAGCATGAAACATCCTTTTTTCTCACTAAGGAGCCTTCTTCCCAACCCAAGAATCATAGAGGTGTTTGCATTTCAATGTTTTATAACTATTAATATCCAAAAATTTGAGTAACTGTCCAACATGGAAATGAAACAAGTAGAATAATGAAGTGTCCATTTACTCCCTAAGACTACCCTGACAGTGGATCTATTGTACGTTTCCAGAGTCAGCAAACATACAACTTAAAGTTCTATGGCCCTTCAGAAAAAATAATATTAGACAAATGACAAGAGAAAGATTACTGTTACAACAACCACATACATGTGCATGACAGACAATGTTACTAACATGGGCACTGTTGAGGTACATATCTGTACAATATTGCTGAGTCTACAAATTCGTACATATTCTGTATGGTAAAACAGCTACATGTAGGATATACGTACATGTATTTACACTACAGATCCGCGTCATTAGTCCTCAATACACTTTTCTTTCTTTACTCAGGCTTCACTAATTCACTTGTACTATAGTTGTATAACCATTGAGAATCGTAGATTGAAATTATGTATACGTTCTTGTATCCGTAACAACTAACATAAATAAAATGCTGACCTACCACAATTTTAACTCGCCGCGCTTGAAATCCTTAAAAGCAAATGGTACAGGATTTCTGTTTTACTCGAACGTGGAACAAGTGACATCTCGGTGCTGTGTAGTCAATTTTAAACGTTACGAACCGTCATATGGTAACCCACTAAACGTTTCTTGGCGAAAGTTCAAATGAGTGTTTTCCAGTTTGACGCAGTAAATTAGACCTAAATCACTATTGATTACTATGATTAACAATCATATGGAGTTTTCATGAGAGATAAAATACTGCACTGACTGACCTTTACATTTAAGTGTGGTGGTTAGTCATTCTTACCTTAGAGATCACGAGGAAACCATTGCCCTTCCCTTATCAAATCTAAACACGGCTACTTTTACATATAAATGGCGCCTACTGTAGGGAATCACGTCGGGAATTCCCCTCAAACTGCTTTCATAGACATCAACGAAATAGTCTCACTGTCAGGAGATTACGCTGCACAAACTCGCACCTTGCCCACAACACTGTAGTACCCAATATGGCAACAGTGCTGCTCATGGATGTAGGCTGCCCAGGGCAAAACACTGAATAGTTTAATCAAGACCCATCTTTACATTAAAAAACATGTAGGCCTAAGCCTACCAGTAAGCTTAATCAGCAAGACGCTGTTCGATTTCAGCGCACATTAAGATTCATTTCACAAGATTCACGAATTCTGAATGCTACACGCACTTGTGCCATATAAAATGAGAATGACAAGCCATATGAAGGGGAGCTCATTCGAGAAATTCACCTGCATGGTGTAATACTAGGGGAGAGTGAGGCATAACGTGCTACCGCCTGTATGGTCACTTCTAGTGTTAGATATGGCTATTTGTACAACATAAACGTTGCTGTCAATGATAAATGTCGACAAATGGTCAGGCTATCCTAGAGACCAGACAAAATTCCGATCACCTTTGATCTACGGTAAGTAGGCCTATGTTTTTATCTCCAGTGCTCAAAGGTTTTGTGGGTGCTTGTAATTGCAAAGTTGCATTTGTTTTCACGACCATTTCATCGAGCTCATAAAAACACCTAGAGGTAAACGATTCGTGAGCTACTTTTGAAACGTGTCAACGTTATAGCAAATTTACCTGGGGCAAAACGGCACACCATGCAGTCCGTTTTGTCCCGATCAACTGTTCATTTTGGCTCATATTCTCAATTAAATACTGTAATTTAGGCAAACACTCTCTAATCTAAAATAATACTAATCTGAAAAGAACAATCATATCAAATCAGAAGAAACATGGGGAAACCAATTATTTATATAAAAGTACACGTACATGTATGGTGTTTGCAATATATGAAGAGTGTATAATGTACACTTTCACAGCTGCCTGAAATGGTAGTTTACGTTGACAAATTATGCTACCAGCCTTTTAAATATTATTTTTCCTCATTAATATTGTAAAATTATCCAAGCTGAAAACATATCATAAACTATACGCCTAAATATGGAGCAGACCCATACGAAAACATAACGTTTCGTGAATCTTTTAAACGTCGGACGCAGATATTCTAATCTGGCTTATATTTGACTTCTCATTCTAAAATTTAAACTCTTCCACATTCACTGCATGTACCGAAATGAAGAACTACAAAGACTTTAATACATTCAACCACTGGAAAGCTAGTAATTAAACCATGAAATGGTCAGTCACCCATGGCTTCTATTTTATATTAATGCACGGCAAGTTGCTTAACCAAAGTAGCATGCACACAGAAATATTTTATTTAACAAAAACCAGTACAGATAAAGGCAAACGAATGAAAAGGCACCAGTATAGGTATCTGCATTTAACAAAGTTTATAGTGATCCAGGGTATTGCAACCTCTGACCTTGTTGACCACGTGGTCCTTGTATAATTCCTTTATAGCTGTATATTGGTATTTAGACATATATACATATTTTAATTATCTACAAGTATATATGCTAGTAACAACTTTTTATTGTACTTTAATACGTATTTGTATAGTTTATGAAACGAAACGGAACCAGGGAGGGGCTCCTTAGGTTAGTGAGTATTAAAAATTTACATATTTCAGGAAAATGAATGATATTAATAATGAAATATATACATGTATATTTATGGATGTTTTGGGACATTTGTCTGAGATCATATTAGAATTCATATACAGGTTTATTATATATTTTACATTTAAACTATAAAATATAATCAAAATTAAAACCATGTATTGGACTACGGTGTGTGCATGTGTAAGCCTACCATCGATGATGCACACCTATCTACATCATTCGTGGCTATGAATATTACACGATGTGTGTTACAAATCGTTTGTTTACCTCACTAAAACAAAAAGAATAAAAAGCGTAATACCAGTGCCGAGTTATGTGTAAAATGTCTAACGAGGCAAAATGGACCAAGGGTCTATGGGGCCAAACGGACTTTTCTCAGGTGAGCATTTCTTTACCTACTGGCGCAACCGTCGACACATGAGATTCCTGGCTATATTTATAATGAAAGCTTACGTACTCTTTTATAACATGATCGTTTGTACATTACCCATGGGACTACTGAGACTCGCACCTGAGCCTCCAAAGTTAGCTAGTCAATTATGCCCCACTCTCTCCAACTCGGTATATACATGGATAGATTGTAAGTGCAAATTTACAACAGCTGTTACACATACATAAGTTGTCACTTATACACTTTTTGTGGACTAATCTTGGTCTTTCTATAAATACTTAGTGGACTGAAAATCAAATACGATGACTATCAAGCTAGACATATACATGTAGATTACCACCAGAAACATGCATGGATCCTTTCTATATGTTTCAAAACTTCCGCTTTAAACAACAGAAATAGTAAATTTTAATATATAATTGTCAACAAATAGTTAATATTTAGCATTTATAGCAAACTATATGTACATATAAATAGTACTGATATTAGTCATATTGTTTAAACCGGCTATCATGCTTTTATGACGCCAATGAAGAAATACATAACGATTGCATCTTGTTAATATCACTGCTCTCTAACCTACATGTAGCCTAGAGATAAGGTGTCAGCCTATACACTCTGCTTCTCTGAATTTCAATGTATATCTTTGATACTATATACTGAGCTCTGTATGTCATTACAAATATTGCCTTTTGTAAGTGACAATTAGCACCACAAGCTCTGTACATTGATATGTTTAACTTCGGCGTCCATTGAATGCATTTAGAATACTTTTCCTTCCTCATACTTGTATAAGCTTGTTTTCGAGACAACTGCTATACGTCATCACCTCGGGTGACGCCCTGCTTATTAAAAAAGAAGTGGTATGCTGGATAATGGACGTGCGGAGTACTGTACATAAGCAATAGGGTATAGTGACGTTAAGGTGTTGACAAAAGCACTGGTGACAAGGTGACAAACTAATCGTTGTTTTCACCATATAATGCATGTAGTGTGCATATCTGCACATCACACGCGAGCAAGTTTGTCCTGGATGATCCGTTTTTTTTCATCAATAACTCGAACCACCATGGCTTATGAGTCAAAATTCTTGTCTATGCCGTTAAATAACAACCAGATAAATATATCATATATTCCGCATCGAAGTCGGGAGACGTTGGCATAAACTCGGGGCGGGCCATACCAAAGACTTTAAAAATACGTTTTGCTACATTATTAAAACTTAAATGTGGCATCTTTTCCGCATTGGATAAGTATTGTATTATACACTTGCACACGATCGATAACAATATGAAATTGGGTTTCCTTTATTCGTCCGCTCCTCAATCGTTTTATTGAAGTTGTACAAACTACACCTGTGCCCAAAGCAGTAACAAAACAGTAAAGCAGCGACGGTCTGCGTCAGAAAGCGATCGACATGTCTTGACAATTGTCAGTTATAAACAGGAAACAGCAAACCGCAAACTGGGTCATCATAATGTGTCGTTCTGACAGAAGATGCAATGTATGTTATCATGGCGATCTTGATGCCTGCACCGGTGACAACAGATCTTCTCATATATGCTGTACGCCTAAATATGATGTTTGAATTTCTTCGCGAACGTAATTACCAAATTATTAAATTATTTTGTATGATTTCAAAACTATGCTTTTAAAAAAAAATGATTTGGACGGAAATGACAACTCCGGACTTGAACCCACATGCAATCTGTGTGCTCATCGAGCAACGCAGTTGCGAGAGTTACGGTGTCAAACAGCTCCATGAAACTTAACGTGCCTGACTGACACACGGTTGACGTCGACTTCACAGTTGATGCTAGGGAAGTTTTGATGTGCGTTCGAATAGTGGTAAATATTCCTTACCATCAATCACATACATTTGGGGATGTTTCACACCGTATAAATCTCGCAAATGCGTTGTTCGATGAGAGTGACCGCGCTTCACAACTATATATCTTGCACATCTTGCAATATGCTTCCCGATCTCGTTGAGCGATGGTATTTGGGACATATCATGGTAAAAGGAGGGGCGGGGGTGGGGGAGTCTTCCAAATCAGAGTACAGAGTCACTGTTTTAACCATGATGGTTCGAAGTCGAGATCCAAAGAGATCTGTTGTAAACAGGTAATTATTTATTTATCAGTGTACAAGCCCGGTGCAAATTACATATGGTGTACATGCTGTGGAGCGCACCAAACTCACTCAAATGCATGTAGGTCTATACTGTTACAGTTGGACATTTTCACTGAGCCATAGCATCTATAAATAGAGTATACAACACATACATCAAACACATGTACCACTAAAACAAGTCACATACATACATACATACATACATACATGTTATATGCATGAGAAGGTTTTCCAGCGACTTGTGGACAGTTGTGCGTTTCCCCCGGGCTCTGCTCGGTTTGCTTCTAAATATACACAGTAAAAACTGATAGGTATATATATGTTCAAATAAAAGCCGTTATTTGACCACTCCATTAGACATGTCACTTTTTTTTCTATAAAACACCAATGTTTTGGAGAAAACGTTGGAATGATTTACTGAAAACGTCAATGTTATAAAAAGATGCCAGCCTAGGTTTTAATAAAAACGTATTCGTGTATAGTCCCACCATATACATGTAACGCGTTTATGGATAAGGCGTCTGTGTTCAAATAAAAACAGCAGGAAAGTTGCATATTAATGCGTGTGTTTTTATAAATATATGTCATGCGTCGTTGATATTTGCAGTGTAACGCAGACCGCCGTCGTATGGTTGAAATATTCAACATGGTGTAAAACACCAATCAAATAAATAAAAAAATAAATAAATGTTATATGTGTTTTAAAATTATAGAAATAGCAAAGGAAGGAAAATATTTTGAGCTGATTTAATGAATCAGCCTTGGGCCATTTCTTGGCTTTACGGTATCTCCTTCTTTGAAGATTCACTAAGTTCAATTAAAATTTGCCCATATATATGCGAACCTCCCGCTGTAATATTGGCCTATTCAAAACTTGACAAATATACATTCCGGCTCTTTATTTTAAATACTGAAGTTCAAGGACAAAAGTAAACAGATTCTAAATCAAAATTCATATCACCAAGATGACCATCATATATCATCCACATTTGATGTTATTAACAGACTTTCGTCAAAATGAGGTTTCATATCAACCTTTATCTTTACATTTGCGAGTATAGGCGGGATAAATGATATCCGTGTCATTTTCTGGTACAGCCAGCTTTTGGTAAACATGTACACGTACATCACGTGATTCAAGCTATATATCTTATTTACTCCGCGATATCACTACAAATTATCAAAGTATCAGTTGAACTTACATGACCACGCGCTGATAGTAGATCAATGGTGACCAGTCAGTTAATTTTACACCATGATAATGCCGCTTTTCTTTTCCCGTTATACACTGAGTGAAAAGATACATCAGCCTTCATATTGGCCCCACGTGTTCACCATATACCATATATACATGGATCAAGTACAGCAACCATCCTTATGGAACAAATTCGCATCCAGATATATTTGTAGAACATATTTGTATTGTTATATTTACAAGTACCAAATGCACTGGGCCTCTTCATAAAACAATTTGCATCGCCACATCTTGACGGAAAAAATCCGTACTATTTATTTTGTTTCGTATCTCTACGGAACAAATTTATCCTGCATCAAATCCTTCGCATTATCGTTTATCCTACAGTATATATCTATGGAACAAATTGACACTGGTATGTTATTATATGCCCCAGATCTCTATATGGAACGAATTCATACATTTATTCTGCGTCGCTTTGACTATGGAACACATAGTCACAAAGTACCGGTACTTTTAATCTGTTAATTATCATGTATACTAAATCTTTATAGAACATATCCGAATTCGCACGCATGCATGGCGCAAACCCATATATACTACCTTATTTATCCCATAGCTCCACCAGACTTCAGTATGGAACAAATTTATATTGTTATGATTATGTTGCACAATCTTTATACAAGTACGTATATCGGCCTACAGTCGTTTGTTTTGTCATCCACAATCACGTAGAACACAATATTTACCATGTATATACCTGTCATAATAATACAGAACAAAGACTCATTATATGAGTGAACAGACTTTCACTTGCCCTTTTTACACGCGTCAAGGTCATAAACACACGCAGACACCTCAATCTCAATAGCCGACCTGATAGCTAAGTACTGCCATATATGCCTGGGCATATATGCAAACTAAGGTTTTGAAACTCGTGCACATATGTCAGAAGAACGTATTTATCCTTTTAGCAAATATCAAGGTTGTGGACAACGTTGTGTTTGCATTTTACAGTATAGTGGTCAGCCTATTGGTGGGCCCCTATATAGACTTACACTCTCTCTGACATAGCCTATTCAGTATACAGATTTAAACATGGCGTAACAGTTACCGGTGTATCTTACCACATATGGCGATTTGTCGCGACTCAGCTTCCAGCTTGCAGGTATTATTATTTGTGGGTATATTACCCTATACTTCTGCTAAATGTAACTTCGGCCCATTTGTCTTCAAAACCGATATCCACGGCATTTTTTGTTGGTTTTTCCAGGGGAAATCCCCTATCCCGGCATTCTTTCCCTTCCATACAGTGTAGAGCTTGTTGCATCAGAATAATAACATGCTTTTTTCATGGCGAAAAATTATTTTGTAAATAGCGACATCTATAGTTGGAAAGGAAATATTTGATTAAATATTCATACACAAGTTATCCGTCCAGGATCGAGACTATATCGCATGCTATATCCCGTCGCACAGTGTGGGTACAGGAAGGTGAGACCACTGTATTAGATGTGTTCACACAAGGTTGTTACAGCCTGTTTTTACGGCTTACATGCATGGCGAGCTACGTCTGGACAAGCGCGACGTCTTTATCGTCGTCCCACTGCGGCTACATAAGACCATGCAGCGTTCAAGCTTTTTCATTCATCTCAGAGGTTCTGCATTTTTTTATTTTCTAATAAATGGAATTGTCATTGAGTTGTTGCATCTTAAATGAAGGTGCTATAGGATATGTTCGCTAAAACTGTTTTAGTTAAATTTCGGGTCGTACCACATCATAAGCAAGTCCCAGCTGCTTCATGAGCAGAACCCAGGAGGGGTACATCAATTTTGAACATGTAAAGAGTGTGTCAATGAAAGCTTGGTTGTCAACGATATAGGCGTTATTGCTGTATGGCTTTTAGTTATTTTTAATTCATGGATGCAACGGCACGTTGCGGCACGAGTCCCGGTGCGTATCATGCCTGTAAATATAACAATATGAATCTGTCTCCTCTCACCACGGTGCTGGTCGCCGTCATACAGGGGAAAATTCTTTATAAAATAGATAAATAAATACATGTACAACACAGTTGATGACCAGAGGCTTATATATAGGCTACAGGAGCACACAGGTCACGCACTCAAATTACACCCTAAACTTAAGTCAAAAATGCAAATGCCCACAATTCTATTTAAAATAATCAACGGTGATGCATTACATAATATTTTAGCATATTGACAAATATCTCATTTCTATAATATGGTCAATGCATGGCAAGGTTTTTAATACCAGTTCTACTAATTTATTTAGAAAATTAAAAGTGTTTTCTAATGTATTTTCTCTCTAATATACTGAGTGTTATTTTACTATATTTTTAATATACGTTTATTTAAAATTTAAATTTATTTAAATCTCAAATATATTGAAATCTAAATTTATTTAACTCTTAGATTAAATTGAGATCTTATTTAATTTGAGATTTTATTTCACGAGCCTTTAACTGATACTTTACGCGGTACATGGTGGAAACCACATGCGGGGCCTGGTTATAGGCAACTACCAAATCTCCTGATCTATACATGTAAAGCTATCCTTTCAATCGCCATATTAGAGGCAGTTGGTTCAATCCCAACGTACGTCCCATAGGGAATTTCCGAGATTACATTGACAATTCTTTTGAAGCTTTTACCCCGTGATTTAATTTGGGTTTATCAACATCTATTGCCCATGCTTCCTTCAACAATTCAGGCAACCTTCGGGTACCATTGTTTTTGCATATAGAGGCGTGTGTATTAAAGAACACAGACCAAACTCCTTGCCCTATATATACTATATATACATGCATGTACGGATTGTGTGTTAGCCTCTGGGCAGAATTTCAGTTTTCTAAAATATATATGTTGTTCTCCCACCCTGAAGTTCCTTGTTCATCTTCAAATGCATACCCTGCGTAACAGAGGGAACACTCTTGAGATGTCGTTGATAGGCTCTGGATGAGCGTGTGCAGGGGAAGGGAGGCTACTTTGTGTGTGAACAACTATGTAGGTCACTCACAATTGTGTGGTCTTCCGGGCTAAGTACAGGCGCTCGAAATTGTAGGGAGATAGCTTCGAGTGCTTGTGGGCTAAGCAAGTCAGTCAAGTGCCGAAGGCGTGGTAAATAGTGGACTACTCAGATCTGAACAAATACTCGGAAGTATGAGCTGTGGTTGAGACACCACATACCATGTTGTAACAGGATTACCGTGATATCAGCCTGAAAGGTAACACAAGTCAGAGTAATGCGAACCTATAGGCCTACAACTGGTTACGACTGTCACGGCAAACCAAGGCCCAATAAAGGGAGATCACTCGACAATAGTGGTCGATTGGTAGAGATTATCCAGTTTTCGGTATATTTGGGGATGAAAACGTACCGGTACCCAACCTCATGGGCTGTGCAGAGTTTAAAAAAGCCATAAAAAAAGACTCTTATCAAGATTTAAAATACATTTTGGTTTAGAACAAATGTTGCTTGCCACCTCAAAATGTGTTAAAATTTCCACGTACCAGTAGGCCTACATGTTGTGAATGTATGCCTATAAACATTACGAATTAGGTCGAGGTTTTCAGTTTTGATTGACGTCAAAACTAGCTGTATGGAATCGCCCTGAGCTTTAAGTCAGTTAATCATTGTTAAGAATTATTCAGATAATTTTTTGAAATTGATTCTATTAAAGTAACCCACTTAGCTTGTGTACAGCCAGGCAGTATGTGTGTCACGTTGTGTGTTGCACAGGTAGAAATAAATTACATTATACGCTGAATATCCTACATACATTTTTAAGTGGTTAAAGCTCAGTAGAGTCTGAACTCTGACGATAGGCCTACACATACATCTGCTGTTTCTGCTTATATTGGTTGTTAATTCATAGGTCATGGAATGTATACACATCTAATATTACATTTACTGTTGCATTGAAAGTTCCTTCCCCACTCCGTCAGTTGTTGAAGCGCTATGGAATCCAGTCTGAAGGAAAAACGTCCCTGGACCTCGATTATCCCAGTGCCATATGAACTCAAGGACAATATGTTAGAAGTTAGTTACCCTGGATTTTTCTCAGATGACTTGAACGGAAAAAGTAAGTTACACAGAGCTGGGTTAGCATCGGCCTTGTGTGAAAGTTAAACTTTCTTTTGTGAAAAATTTCCTCCTGCATGCATGTCATGTGAACAAAACCCAAGAAAACAACTTCGTGTATTGGATACCACACTGCCCGTTGACAAATAAACTAGACTATATATATATATATATATATATATATATATATATATATATATATATATATATATATATGTATATCGGTGATGAATATTGACCGTTACTCAGGAATGACAAAAAGCTTTCTTTGGAGCTTTGTGAGAAGAACTTCACATGTATGTATGCAATTAAAGACCTCAAAAATTAAACGTTTGATGGATTCAAGGTTTTAAATTTACCTATCATTGCTTTTTAACCACACTACAAGTACAAATATAAGTGCTGCAGGCGCTATTGACCTTGCCGCAGGCGCTATTTGACCTTGCTGCAGGCGCTATTGACCTTGCTGGGGGCCCTCTCGGTTATAGCCCAATCGAGTTAGAATATGTGTTGGACGTGAAACTTGCCTTCATGTACGCTTTACATCAAATTCTGCGAAGCATGGTGTTTTCCAATTGCTTTTTTTCTTCTGATGTTCCAGCATGGCCATTTGTTTTTAATTTTTTTTTATATTCAAACGTTTAAACACAGTCGTCTTCTGTCCACGAACACAACTGGGAGAAGCCCGAGTTGTGCTTGATAACCAATATTTGAGACGTCCTCATTTCAACCATCCTAATATGCTGATAACATTCTCGGTGTTCTTATTTATTTATTTATTTACTTATTATCTGTTGATCCTTGAAAAATTCTTTTGCAACAATTTACTGCTTTACAATGTGAATATATGGTTTTAATTTGCAGGAATTTTTCTTCCAGAGAGGCTTGCAAAGATCATGGAATCGAGTCGATTCTTGACTACACGTTTACTCCCAGGATTTCAACATCTGTCAAGCAAAGACAAAACGCTGATGGTGCTAAGCATTGACTACAATATTCGACCCGAATTCTACGCCCTTACGGCTCTTTCCCGTTTGATTCCCTACAAAATAGTCAGTTGGGTGTCGAGTGTCGGTCGGTCGTCATTTGTTCTTACACAGGTCTTGTTCCGAGAGGACAGAAGTCAACCGTTAGTCATGGTAAAAGGCATTTACGTCCAAGTCGATTGGAAGACACGCCGACCCCATCCTCTTCCTCTCCAAATGAAGAACTCCGTGCCCATACAAGACACCGATGGAAACAGAATGAAACTTCCAGAAATTCCTGCCGAAAAGTATTGCTTTGAGGCAGAAATTCAGCCAAGCGACATGGATAGCAATCTCCATACGAACCAGGCCGTGTATGTTCGCCTGTGTTCCGATGCTGCGGCTAGTGCAGAGGCCTGCTCTTACTACCGGGGAATACATGATGTACCAAGTCGACCGTTGTTCGAAATGTGGAATTTCTATAACGGTGAGAGCATGGAGGGTGACAAGCTGACCATATATACATGGCAAAATCCGGGCGAAAGAGACATAATCTACTTTGTAATTAAAAAGCAAGCTACTCCAATTTTTTACTCTCGCTGGAAATTAGGACAAATGCCTATGAAAGCGTCTATTTGACCACACTATATATACACTAAACTGTTATTTAGGAACTTATATGCATGTAGGAAATTTGTATTTTAATATCATTCATGGCAGAGACGTGATTCGTATGCAGTGGCATTACCACATTCCGGTATTGTCAGTATTTAGTTTGTTTCATATTTCTTTTGTGAGTTCGTGTGGATTGATTGGGGTGACATTCAGGCAATTTTCGATAGCATTAACGAGAGCTCAAATTAATCCATAGGTCAAAAAAGCCCAAATCATGAGGCAATATAAATTCTTAAAATATTTCTTTTTTTTTACCCCTAATTTGATATTGAAAATATGATTTAATATCATTTATTCCTCCTCAATCAATGTCTTTGTTATTAAGCCTCATATTTTGCATTATATTAGATATTATAATCAAGATTTCTTAATTCACCCCAAATTATGGGGCTCAAAAGGGCGCCCGATTAAGAAGCTGTTATTGACCCTGCTGATGTTAATCTTTTCAGATGTTTCGGATTATTTCAGTTATTGTATCTAGTTGTATATATATGCGATATCATAGCTTTTTCGGTGCATGAATGTTATGGCCTGTAACTTAAGGTGTCTCGATTAGTTTCTTGCTAAACACATTTGCAGTGTGATACACGTTTGCAATGGGATACACGTTTGCAGTGTGATACATGTTTGCATTGTGGCACATGTTTGCAATGTGATACACGTTTGCAGTGTGATACACGTGTATGCGTCTGCAATTGGATACACGTTGGCAGTGTGATACAAGTGTACGCGTTTTACAATGTGATACACATTTGCAGTGTGATACACGTGTAGCACGATAACACAATTCTTCCTGTTTTACAAATTATGTGATACACGTGTATGCATTCGCAACTTGATACATGTTTGCACGTGTGATACATATACGCCCAGGATGTAGTTTGACCAAAGCTCGAGCTTAACTGCATAGATGGCAGACAAGAATTAATATCTAGGTATGTGGCTGGGGCATATTTCATATTCTCTGCAGGATGACGTGACGCCGAATAGCATACAGAGCAAGACAGAGCAAGGTGAGCAAAGCATATTTGTTATAGTGGGTTTGGTGATTCCAGCGCACGCAGTTTAGGACTACCTGGTATAGCGCTGATAAGTGGGCATATGGTCGTTAGAGTTATCTCCCCCTTGCGCTTGAACTCAGTACCTATATATAATAAATTGACTGATGGTTCATTGGATGTTTGCCTTATCGAGTAATCTTACTCTTTGGCCGAAATATGCACGCATTTTGACTCAAACAGACTTAATTTACATACTGGAAAACCAGTTTTCTTTAACCTGCAGGGAGCAGATAAATACGCGAATACAGTAGCTATAATAGTGTGTAAGGCTTATACGTTTGTATAATTATTTTATGTATGTATGTTTTACGTCGTGCTAAAAACCCTACGCATTGTCCTATGACGAGGAAGGGTCATTTGGTGTGTGTCCATATTGTATGTCTTCCTGTGGCAGGGCGAGTCCATGCATGCCGCGAAAGTGCTGCCGCCCCTGAAGTATACCGCAAGTATCATTGTTAAAGCCTTTGGTAAATGTATGAAGATGTTTTTCCTCCAGGCTCTGCCCGGTTTCCTCCCACCATAATGCTGGCCGCTGTCGTATAAATGAAATATTCTTGAGTACGGCGTAAAACACCAATCAAATAAATGAATAAATAAATCTAGCTGCAGGTCGCAAGCCTACAAGAATGGCAATCTACAACAACCAGAATACATGTAGTTAGACGTTTATATCAAGAAATGAGACGTTTACTTTCGGCTCTGTATATAACTTTCATGGTATAATATAGTACACACGACCATAATGCTAGTCGCCGACATATAAGTGAAATAAATAAATCGAATAATCGACTTTAATTCGCAGTTAATCCGTGACCCATGCAGTGGCAGTTTAAATCAATACTTATTATTTATACATCAGTGAAATCCCAGCATTTCCTTCACTGATAAAAATGATATCTTCACTAGTTAGATATCACTTTTGTTATTACATTTTACAAATTCTTCATGTGATTAATTTACGTAAATACCTATTTTACATTAGCATTAAACACCTTTGTAGAATGTATAATTACTTACAGACAGCGTTTAAAACTGTAAAAATATTTTGTGAGCGCGGACGTGAACGAAATTGCAGCGCGTATGAATAAAATCAGAAATACGACGAAGATGGTACATTGCTTATTTTTTTCATGAATGCAACAGAAAAACTGTTACGCATTTACATACATGTAGAGAAAATGTCAGGATATAAATAATAAATAGAGTATTGTACAGTGAAGATTGAATACCATAAATATTGTTCTTGTGAAAGGTAGAAATAATAACCCACGAGACGCGTTTCCACATCTCATTTGCACCCTTCACTCGAACAATGTTTATTGTATTCAACCTTCATTGTGCAAAATCCTCTGTTTATTTAATTATGTTTGTGCATAATGTCAAACTAAAGAATTTGTCATTTTTAAGATGGCGGTCATTTTTATGAGCGAAGGAAACGGGAGTGCCAGTTTACCTTCCACAGTCCTTTGGCAAGGTGGGCTCAATAACAAACTTTCCCACAACTGACATACATTTTCACTCTAATGTAATATTGGTGAAGGACATGTAGCCTTCAAAGAAAGTCTGAGCGAACTTTCACACGAGCCAATGTTGTTCTGCACTCAACTCCTCATACCAGTTAAAGTTAAAATATCAACAATTCCGCCGACCGACAGTGCTACTTATATAGAGAGCTCAATGGACTCGCATCTAGAAACTACGGGAACACAGGTATTTCAGTACAGAATCATCTCGCATCTAGAAACCACGAAAACACGGCTGTCTCAGAATAGAACGATCCCGCATCTAGAAACCACGAGAACACAGGTATTTCAGAAAAAAAATCATCCCGCATCTAGAAACCACAAAAACACTGGTTCCTTAGAACTGAACGATCTCGCATCGAGAAACCACGAGAACACAAGTATTTCAGAATAGAAAAATAAGACGAAATAAGTGTCATGGAATTGTTTATTACCAACGATGTACAAAATCTATGTTCGACTGGCTTCCATGTTTGTACTGAAGATATATCGTCCTATATAAATATTTATATCCCAAAATACCAAAAACTCATAAAAAAGTGATATAAACTTTAAAGAGACATCCATCACAACTGTGATAGGAAAATTCACTTTTATCCGAAAGACTTTGGTTGACTTCGTCACTTAACATCTCTTCAGAAGTAACAATCTATCAGTAACAAATGCTATATGAATAACAGAAATATCATCACATAGAATAAAAATACCACAAATCTTATGTACAAACAATCTCAGCTTACTTTGATGGCGACGTAGAGCTAATATCAATAAAATTTGATATTTGTAGACTGAGCTGAATGAATGGTTCTAAAGTGTTTCTTGGGTGACGTCCTATTACATCAAACACGAATGCAGGGCATTCATCCAGTAATACACGACTTAACATTTACACACATCTCTGCAGGGAGGCCTTTTTGCCGTTTTTCATCTTACATCAGCATTTAATACAGTTTACTATTGTCGCACCCTACCCCCGGGATAATTGTTATTGTAGAAAATTCTCTAATAAATCTCCAAACATAAGATCCCAGAGGAAGAACGGACATTAGAGTTTAAGGTACTCTAATGACCTATGGGGTTCCTGGGTGCTATAATAAATATAAGACAGTATAATGATCTAAAGAAATAACAGACTCATAGAAAACAAAGACTAGGAATACAGTTATAGATGAACATTTCATTACAACAAAATTAACAAACGGTTCGCGCGAGTGGAATAAACGATTCCGAAAAGTTAAAGTATCCCTTGGGTGCCTCTATCATCTTCCAGGTACCAGATAGGCAGGGTAAGCTTCTGTAATCTTCCGGTTTCTAATATGGTGAAAAGGAGGTAGTGCATAATGAACTGGATATTGAAACTAATATCACCATAAATGGTGGTATGTTCATTTCAGATTAAATAATATGCATCTCCACATAACTGATTTCCAAGGTCATAAACAGGCCTATGTGTTCATAAATGCTTGAGACACTTACTGCTAGTACAGAACAGAATACACCGAAATTGGTGGAATGATCAGTCCATGTTACCTAAATAACACATCTCTTCAGTATCATCTCGTCCTCAATTGCTGCGATCTCTACGAACACTGGCATGAATCACGGTGACACCTTAACAAGCCGTCAACAGCCAGATTCTCTCCCGAACGTCAGTCTATAAACAGCTCCACCCGTAGGACCTCCCCCCCCCCCCCCCCCAACCCCCAAGGAACAGTCCATCAACATCCACCACCGGATTTAGTAGGGGTGACAATAGATTGGATAAACTCCGACTTCACCTTTCACGTATTGCTTTGGCTAAATTACTCTTCAAGGATCTCAAGATTGGTATGGTGAGTAGCAGGTTACTAACTACCACCCCGCATAGACTCGTAGTATCGATATTAAGTTATTACGCCAGTGTAATCGCTGTCTACATGGTAGACAATGAAATGCACAACTGGGATTCCACCGAATTTGGTGACGTCGTAATGATCTACATAGCATGACTATTATAATTACCATGTGCTTGGTGTACCGATATTTCTATACCAGTAACAAACCATGTGCTGTAATTTAACTTAAAGTGGTATGGCCATCACCCACACTGAGCTGTCGCTGTGCCATCTCTGGTCGAATAACTTTAACTAAACTGTGCTTTTGCAATTTTTCCGAAAAATGCCGACGGAACGCGGGCTCCGTATTTATACTGAAAGGTCACGAGCCATGACCTCGCATTGAACCAATCAAAATCCCTCACACTATGAGGGATTCCCGCATTGCGTAATTCCCTTTGGCAACACTTCCGCTGCACGTGAGCAGGATCCAGACGAGATGGCAGTCAACATTTCAGTCCCTGTTCTCTATGTAGGAAAAAGAGGGAAACCAGACGGAATAAAGCCTTCAGATAAATATTTCATGTCGAGTTCAAATGGGCTTGAAATGTTCGTTACTCGGACACAAGCGGTTAGTACACACCAATCGTAATTCCATAAAAGTTGCTGTATGTTTGACAAGCCAGTACAACAACAACCTGAATATAAACTGAACTAAAACTCCGTTGATATGTCAGACCAACAACTTTAGTTGGAGAGTAGCCCGAGGTAACGCTGATAGTCCTGTCGTTACACTATAAGCACCGGTTAATGATAGTAACCTGAATACTTGTACCTTAATTGTACAGATTATCCAAACTGCAGTCAGAAGGGATATAAAACGAAAGTGAAAGTCAACAACCTGACTTCGTCAGAAGCACCCATAAAATATGACACATAAAATGAACAGATAAAACAACATATACACAGACGCAAACATCACTGAGGAAACTTGACAGCACACATGTGCACGGCTTCATTTGCCTTTTACAATCTGCCCCAGTTAACATAATATACAGGATGTTAAAGAAAACAATAACGTATATTTGACCAGAATTACACCATTTGTTAATGTATTTTAATGTAGCTTGTCAATGGGATTAATGTGTATTTCATACACACACAGGTCTAAAAACTGTACATGAAACAATTGAGCATAGGAAAATATTATCATACATACTTTACATTAGATGAATTCAGTGGAATATTATCACATGTTCACGCTACCTGCAGCACCTACCTTAACCATGAACTCGGTGGATTTTCGTAATTTCCTGCCCTATTATAGGTCAACATGGTAAGCATCGTTATGATTACCAGCACGCTCTTTACTGCCATGTTGTGAGACACGGTCTAAGGCTAAACAGCAAGACTGGAATTTACATTAACACTCCCTTCCCTCTCATGCATGCCATTACTACAGTCGTTTGTCTTCAATTTATCCACAAATTAAATATGTTTAACACACACAGCAACCAAACAAAGATTACACAGGTACATGACCATGTGCATTGCACTGAAACCTTGTAAAATCTTTTTCATATTTAGAAATTTTCAAAATGATGTTCGAAGAGTGCTTTGGTTGTTCTACTTGACTCCATGCAGGCTTTCTCCACACCTTTGGTCAGTCCAGGCGGTCCACAGCTGAATACGCCTACCTTACGCACCTGTCAACACAACCAGCACCATATTATAAACATTGACATCACTGAGCATTAAAGTCCAGACTTTAATACATTTCTTAAACACAATCAAGACTTTATGTCACAGATTTTAAATTATAAATTTGTACTTCTGTATGTCCTATTTCACTGCCAAACTTCAAAGTCAAATCACATACAAGTACATATTTTATTAAACATCACCATGAATACCTTGATTTCTTGATTACCAAAAATTTTACAACATAAACCAAAATGGAAAACTTGTAAATATCTAGCATCACTTCGATTTCCACTAGTCACTCAGGCCAATTACCTGACTTAACTGAGAATGCACTCTTCATGGACTGATATCACTGCCATTACTGGCTACACTGTAGGGTTTATTTTTTTATTTTATTGGTATCCACCATTATGGAGGGAGGAAACTGAGCTGAGCCAGAGGAAACCAACAACCATCTGCAGGATGCTTGCAAACCTTCCCACCTATGACCAGAGAGACTACACTGTAATGGACTTACCTGTGGATGAGACTTGTTCACAGCCTCCATCATCTTAGACAGCTGAGGTCGACCAAAGTGGGTATTAGCCTTCAGTCCCGTGAACACACTCCTGCCACCTGATAACTTCTGAAAATGCTCCTCACAGATGTACTGAAATCGCAGTTTTAATAACATGTTACTGTCAATATCTGGCAGCAATCATCAATTCGGGAATTTTGAATTTACAGTACACCCCACCCAGTCACCATGATTATGGCCGACATCATGGTGACGTCCCTTTTGACTATCTTTGATTTATGGCACACGAGGGCTAATCAGTGAATCAGTGAATCTAACATGAGCATAATATTGAAAATTTATTTTACTGAATTGACTAAACTAAATATATCCTGAAATAAAATTCAACGTTAATTATGGATACTAATGCTTATTGTATACTCCTGTCCAGGTTAAAATGCACTGATTAGGCCTTCCATGCTGTAAGGCAATGTATTGTATAACAGAATATTCTTCTCCAATGTTATGTCAAGTCTGCACTTTACTGAAAAAATACAGCTAACGTAAAATATTTCAGACAAAAAAAAAGAATATAAGTTATATTATAAGTTATTAAGACTGACTCACCAGCAGAGCTGTTCGTAAATCAAACTTCTGGAAAAACTGGGTGATGAAGATATCGATGGTGACAATGCCACTGAGGTCCACGTCTTCGACTTGTCTGAGGATGTCAATCAGCCATTCGTAATGGCGCTGACTTCCCGTCACCCATACGAAGTACAGCTGAAACAAACACGACATTTCATCATCACACAGAGAGCACTCTTAGTCAGGATAAATATCTAGGTGTAACAATGTAAATGGTGATTACTGTAATACGGTAAATGACCTCAAATTTGTCCAAACACTTGTATTTTTAGAGGCAAATGAATGTTCTACAATACTGAAACTTATATTTTTTCCATAGGATATCATCCTACCTTCCACAAAACCTCAAAACACCTTTCTAAGATCAGCAAAACTCGCAGAATCAGGCAAAATGTGCAACAAAGTGAGGAGCAAAATTTTAGGTCCTTTACAGTAATCTGTTATAACACATGCTTTAACAGGATTAAATTCAGGATAAATGAATATACACATGTACATACACCTGTTGAGAAAGGCATGGATACCACATTAGATTGTACCGCCAATGAAGTATCATGCCAAAGACACCAGACATGACACCCCACCCAGTCAAATTATAATGACACCAGGCCAACCAGTCCAATTTACTTGTTCTAACCTCTGAGTTCTGACTAAGACCGAAACAAAGAAGCCGCTCTAACCACTAGATCACCTAAATCTTCAGTCTGTCTGCATGTACATGAGGCCGTTATTCATTCATATTTTTATAGTATTCTGTCCACAAGGAAAAAAAATAACACTTTTTTTGAATTTGCCCTTCAGTTCATCAATTCAGCCAGTACACTCCATATTCAATTTTATTGGGAAATAAATTACATTTAAAGTTGCCATTTCATATTTGAAAAAGTTCACGATTTTGTGTGCTGCATGCTAAGGAAATTCAGAAAACTTTGCCCCACTCTGGACCACAACATTAAGAGGGGCTCTTACCTTCTGACATCTGATTTTGTAAGTGCTCTTGATCTGGGACATATGGACAAAGTCCTTTAAGATGGAGGCGTACGGGGTGACTCCAATCCCTGCCCCCACCAGGATGGAAACGTCATAGGTGTACCAATCCTGCTGGCCAGCTCCGTAAGGGCCATCTACATAAAGCTGAAAATGGGAGACACAATAAAGCTTTATTCACTTCATAACGTAATAATAACCAGAGTTGTATTGATAATGCATGCAGAAGATATTCGGTTAAACTTGTAAATTGTCTTGTCATATCTGTCTAAAGATTTAGCTATACTGGATGGATCAAACATGCTTGACATTCCACCATTTCTTGCATCGGCCAGGTTAACTTATGATTTCACTCTCTGCAAAAACAACTGTGAAGCCAAGACATCCCAAGACAGACTGAGCATAAGTACAACAAATGTGTGAGACAACAGTTGAGCTATTTGTACCAGATTTGTTAGTTTGGTCAAATGAGTATTCTCAATTAACAGTTCTTAAAAGTTTATTATAAAGCAGAAGATTAAGTATATGTAACCACTGTGTGGGACATTCGCTTGGCCTATTTTCACCTAGCTTCTGACTCAGGTGACTTAAATGAGAGTTCTTAAAAGTTTATTATAAAGCAGAAGATTGAGTATATGTAACCACTGTGTGGGACATTCGCTTGACCTATTTTCACCTAGCTTCTGACTCAGGTGGCTTAAATGAGAGTTCTTAAAAGTTTATTATAAAGCAGAAGATTGAGTATATGTAACCACTGTGTGGGACATTCGCTTGACCTATTTTCACCTAGCTTCTGACTCAGGTGACTTAAATGAGAGTTCTTAAAAGTTTATTATAAAGCAGAAGATTGAGTATATGTAACCACTGTGTGGGACATTCGCTTGACCTATTTTCACCTAGCTTCTGACTCAGGTGACTTAAATGAGAGTTCTTAAAAGTTTATTATAAAGCAGAAGATTGAGTATATGTAACCACTGTGTGGGACATTCGCTTGACCTATTTTCACCTAGCTTCTGACTCAGGTGACTTAAATGAGAGTTCTTAAAAGTTTATTATAAAGCAGAAGATTGAGTATATGTAACCACTGTGTGGGACATTCGCTTGACCTATTTTCACCTAGCTTCTGACTCAGGTGACTTAAATGAGAGTTCTTAAAAGTTTATTATAAAGAAAGTCAAATGAGTGTCCATAAGAATTCAGTATAAAGCAAATCCATGCCAAATGCTAATCCTTACAAGTACTTTGGTGTTGTCATTAAAAGATGCCAGTAAAATATGAGATGCAGTCAATCTTGTTTTGTATCTGTTTTGCTCACCTTCGGGTAGGCTCTGTCTTTGAGGTTCTCTGGGTCAAACAAACTTCTGATGTTCCAGGTCCATGGCCCCAGTGCCCTAACGTGGACAGAGAGAGTGTCCTCATGTGGGGCAGAGGTCAGGGTGAAGGGGTGGTACTCGCTGGGGGACTGGCCCAGGCAGGCAACCCTCACCCACTGACCAGACTTGTACTCAAACCGTGGGGGACGTTTAAACTCTATCATTGTCACATCTGCCAAAACCAAAGACATGATTAAAGTTTCTATGTCATAATATTAACAGATAAAAGGACTTTATGTGTGAAGAAAAATGTTTCACTGATTAGTATTTATGAATATTATGATTTTGACAAATCAAGAATTTTACATCAAAAAGGGCATGGAAAAATTCTGACCAGTTTATGTGGTGAAGATTGCTGTAAAAAATGCCAAAGTTTATGTGGTGAAGATTGCTGTAAAAAATGCCAAAGTTTATGTGGTGAAGATTGCTGTAAAAAATGCCAAAGTTTATGTGGTGAAGATTGCTGTAAAAAATGCCATCATTTTTACACCGAAGGTTACAGCGAGTGACATGCATGTCAACTATTTGCTTTCTCAGACATCAAAATTGTTAGTATATACCTGATAATAGCTCTTAAATCAATAAAACTTTAGAAAATAATTAAATGTTGAAACTACTAAATATATATCTCAACTGATTTCACCAGGTTACTATTAATAATGAACATATGCAGATTACTGTTGTGTCAAATTATTGAAATTTAACTGATTAACTGTTTTACAGCACTCCATACCTGATGGCAGATGTTCAGCTCTGACTACACTAATGGGAGACTTCTTACGACTGAGGCTAACAAGTTTATCCACAGTCAGTAGGATGGCAGGAATGACAAAGTAGGCAAAAAACAGAGGCTTCTGTACGATGACAGAGGCGCCGTGTAATATAGCCATGATGTACAAAGGCAAGATCAGCTTGTGGGTCAGCCAAAAGGCACCAAATATATATCTGCGGGCAGTTTGAGTGGCGAACACGTAGATGATACAAATGACCACAGTCAACAGGACCCCAGTAAAACCTGCAACAATGGAAAAACTTCTGCGTTAGATATGACATCTGGCAACTGGGAAAAATAAACTTTTAATTTTAGATCATGGACACACAGCAAAGGTGCACAATAGATACTATGTACAGTCTTATTTAACATGAAAGGTAAGAACCAGATTTGTCTGATTTTTGTATAAAAATATTAACGATACAGATGACAGGTGGAAAACCTTGTTCAACGCAACTTAATTAGTGACCTAATTACCTGTCATATTTCCGAATAACCACCAATGGAAAGCTGGTTGGAATTCAGATCTGGAATGATATGCATATCAGAATATAAGGAAAAAAGAATTTTGGGCATATAAACATTAAAACAAAATGTATGATGTCAAATAGAACTGTATATTATTTCAGAAGTGGCAATATATTGCTTTTTGAAAAGGATATTAAAATAACTTTTTTGTCGATGAAAGTAATTTAAAAGCTCCCTTCAGCTTAATTTCCTTACCTGAACACAATGGTTTCAAACACACACAAGAACTTGGTAGGCTGAGTGGCCACATGGTAAAAGTTGAACCCGTATCCAATCACATGCATAGCTGAAAGACAACACAAAATGTCAGAACACAGATGAAATTAAGCTGCTTTTAGTTAAGCATTTACAATCTGAACTGATTTATACTATTAAATGTAAGTCGCCAAATTACTGAATTTATTTCTTAAACTGAAATATGCTGAGAAAGCTGTACACTAATAATTTCTCTGCACCGGACATCTCCTGTAAACTTTTCTTTTGTAAGAAATAGTGAGACTATAAAACAAAAGTAAAAGAATTTCATAGCGTAAAAATAAAGCTGGAACAAAAACATTTCCCTCTTTTACCTTCACCCTTGGATGATTATGTTAAGTTTCCACAGTTGGAGTATAGGAGACACTATAAATTTTGGAACTGTTCACTGATAATGATAAAGTGGGAAAAAAAACAAGTAACAATTTGCAATTGCTGAGATATCCTGCTGAAAGCCCAAATCGTCTTGAACTCTGGGCCCTTTCTAAGTGACTGGCCCATGTTAAAAAATTAGATGTCAAAAGTTGACTGACTGACTGACAAATACACTATTAAAGCATTGAGGAGTTCCTTGCTGCAGTAAATACTGACCTGTGAAGAACAAAGCTGTCCATGCGATGACCTTGTGGAATGCAACATGTGAATCAAAGGGTATGTAAAAGTTGAGGAAGGTGCCTCTTAGCCAGGTGATGGTGTTACGGCACATGGTTAACAGGATCAGTGAGAAGGTGAAGGACATGCCAGCTGCTGCCGCACGTGTAACACTCAGTCCTAACCCTGTGATCTGACGCAGACCACTGTGCTCCCGCTCAATTGTGTAGTCTGAAATACAGAGTCAAGCATATAATGAGTTGTTGAAATCATTTTGACGTGGGGCTGAATCATACCGACGACGACTATTGGTATGGAAGTACACATGAAAACTTAAACTTGTATAGAACACCTTGTCATGTAACGATTAACATACATGAGACCATGTAAAGACTCTCTCAGTACTGGTATCTCAAACATATTAAAGTGTCAATCTTTCCACCTAAGGATTCTTTAACAAACCCCATTTATGAAACAGAGCAATTAGATAGAAAAGCCAACAAAGAAGAAATTTGTGAAAGTTATTTTAAACAAGAAAGACATTCCTCAGAGAAGTACTCACACAACCTGACATAACTTGCATTGCAAGAACTAGACATTTCAAGTCACATTATTTGTTGGCGCATGGCATCTCTGATGTTAACTCATACAATGGACCCTGTATACAGCAAATTGCCCAAGATCAAGCTGCACCTTTTGAATGATACCATAAGATCTATTCATCTTAGATGGGTGTTTTTAGTGAGTGAGTGAGTGAGTGCTTGGGTAACATCATACTTAACAATTTTTCAGTCATATGATGGCGAATGAATCCTTAGAGTGCATGTAATGTGCCTTTTTGTTGTCGGACAGATTTCCACCGCTCTATTATCTAGTGCTGCTTCGCTGAGATGAGTTACCGAAGGCAAGTAAGCCTCCCCACCCGAGCCATTATATTTATACGGGTCAAACCAGTTGTCCTGAAGCGGACGCTCTACCTATGCTATCAGGGCTGGTAGGGTGTTTTTAGGTTTCTTTGTGAGATAAGATGATATCAAACTGGGTAAATCTAAGTTTCATTAATATTTTATGACATTTATTTGCATCTAAAGGTTCACCTTTGAGGCAGGAGTGGGGAAAGGCAAAACCTTACATTATTAACGCTATATTAATTCTACATGCATCTACATCATGTATCCACCTTGATAAACTGAATCCACAGGTCTTGCTTACAAATTAAACCAAATACATGTAAACTATGTATATAACTGTACTCACAATAAAACCTCTCTCCTGCCACTCCCAGGCAGATTCCAAAGAAGATGATCAGGAAGAAGATATGCTGTTTGTTGTTCTCTATGAAGTGTTTGAGGGATTTGACCTTGGCCTTGACGGGGGAGTACTTCTCTCTGAGAGCCAGCTGAAGACGAGGATGGATGATCTCATTGAGGGATGACGTGGAACCTTTGTGAGAGACTCTGTCCAGAGACATAGTAGACCCCTTCCTGGAGTCAATGTCCAGGGATGCTGTCGAGCCCTTTCTCTTCTGCTGGTGACTGATTATACGCAAGAACACAATGTCAGTATTTTCAAGAAGTTCATCAGCACAAAAATAACATCCATGTAATGTTTGCCGCAAAAAACCGCCATCAAGATATTTACGTCCAAGACTGAACAGTTTATTCAATTATCATTTATTTCATTGATGCTTAATCTCATGTTTATGAATTGAAGACGTGGGAAGGTCTGCCAGCAACCTGCTGATGGTCGTGGGTTTCCCCCAGGCTCTGTCTGGTTTCCACCCACCATAATGCTGGCCGCCGTCGTGTAAGTGAAATATTCTTGAGTACGGCGTAAAACACCAATCAAATAGATAAATAAATAAATATGAATTGAAGAAATATATCCCTTACATTTTCTGTCATATCATGTATATGATGGCAGTCAGCTTTGTATGTGGAGGGAACTAGGTTTTATATTTGGTTTATTTAATTATCTCACACAGTGGTTTTTGATGCTGGTAAGTAATATACTCCGATTTCTTTTCTTTTCATATAAATAGCTAGTCTTATACAAAACTGCATCATTAATTTAATACGGAAGACCTCAAACATTTATGAAAAGTTATCTTTATACAATGGTGCTTATCTTCTGAAATTTTCAGGTACCCAACATTTCTAAACAATGGTTATTACCTTTTCTTGTCAGTCTTCTTTCCATTGGCTGGTGACAAGCATTTCTTTGCTCCTGTAAGCAAAAATGGGTGAAATTTAAGATGAAATCTTTCAGTTTTGTTTATACATCAACTTTTCTACTTGCTCTAGACAATGATGATCTCACAGAAACTGAACACAGCTATATACTATTTTATACTTGTCAAAACTGTATTTGTACCTTTCCAGTCTAGGTTGATGTTGTTGAGGTGGTCCATCTGGGGTGAAAAGATCTGACAAAACTCGGGAAAGCCTATCCGGGCGTTGTTCTGTACTCCACACACTGTACACATGTCCGTGACAATCTTCTCTACACTCGCCACATCAACATCACTGTTTGCCATTTCCAGCAAAGACCTGTCAACACGGAGGAAAACATTACATCATCTATATTTCATGTACAAATAGTGTTGAGAAATTACTTGAAGATTTTAGTGATATGATTTGAACTTACTTGAAGAGTTTATTGTGATGATCAGAACTTACTTGAAGAGTTTATTGTGATGATCAGAGCTTACTTGAAGAGTTTATTGTGATGATCAGAGCTTACTTGAAGAGTTTATTGTGATGATCAGAACTTACTTGAAGAGTTTATTGTGATGATCAGAACTCACTTGAAGAGTTTATTGTGATGATCAGAACTTACTTGAAGAGTTTATTGTGATGATCAGAGCTTACTTGAAGAGTTTATTGTGATGATCAGAGCTTACTTGAGTTTATTGTGATGATCAGAGCTTACTTGAGTTTATTGTGATGATCAGAACTTACTTGAAGAGTTTATTGTGATGATCAGAGCTTACTTGAAGAGTTTATTGTGATGATCAGAGCTTACTTGAAGAGTTTATTGTGATGATCAGAACTCACTTGAAGAGTTTATTGTGATGATCAGAACTTACTTGAAGAGTTTATTGTGATGATCAGAGCTTACTTGAAGAGTTTATTGTGATGATCAGAGCTTACTTGAAGAGTTTATTGTGATGATCAGAACTCACTTGAAGAGTTTATTGTGATGATCAGAACTCACTTGAAGAGTTTATTGTGATGATCAGAGCTTACTTGAAGAGTTTATTGTGATGATCAGAGCTTACTTGAAGAGTTGAGTATGATGATCAGAACTTACTTGAAGAGTGTGGTCAGCTCCTGCATGGTGACCGTTCCACCCTCTTCGTGACTACTGCACATCTTAAACAGCATGTGAAGTTTGTCCTCGGACGAACCTGAAGGGTAGAGTGGGATTAACCATACACATGAGTCCTTCCTCATAGCAGCACTCTCCATTACATATCAGTATGAAAGACAGTGGTGGCTTCAAATAACACATTGCAATTCCCAACTAAAATAGATTTCGTGACTCTACAAAAGTTCCTCTTCATATGTGGTGCTCTACTGACATTGGCTGTAGCCTATATGTCAGTACATTGTGAATCTAGAGGCATATTGTACAGAGTGTATTCACTCAATCAAAACAATGTTTTTTAACCTTTTCTTTGGGAGAATGCACAAGAAAAAGAACGCAAGACGAACAATGGCACTGTTTTATTGTCTTTGAAACAACTAAAAAATGAGTACCTTTTGAGAAGAGTACGACAGTGGCTAGGAACTCTTTGAAGGAGATGTAGCCATCAGCATTGTTATCCACCATGTTGAACATCTGCATGACAAAGTCAGAGTCTGACTTCACTCCCAATGCCTCAGCAAACTCTTCCTGTCAACAACAAAACAGCTGTTGGATGACATCATGTTACCATAACAATGACAATCCCATACACGTACTAGGACATTCGTCTGGAAAAGTAGCTGTATTATTTCTGTCTGAGAACTCATGTCTAGCTATGCATATACATGTACACTTTGCATAACTTATGAAGAACTGAACTTAAAAAACTAAAAGTTGTGTTATTCCTGGCTGAGAATTTTTGTCCAATTATGCATATATACACTCTCTATAACTTACGAGGAAATTAGGGTAAAAACAGCATTATTTCTGACAGGAAATTAATAACTATTTATGCACATATACACTTTGTATAAGTCACAAGAAACTGAAAGTAAAACCTAATGCTATGGCTGAGAATATATGCCTTATTATCCTTGCACATGTATGATTACATGGTGTGACAAAGAACTGAATGTCACTGAAAAGCAAGACCATAACATTTCTGCCTTGGAATTAAGACTACTGTGAACTTTGATCACTTCACACAACAAAGAATTGAAGGTAAAATCTGGTACATGCCAAAACCAAAACAATACGAAGTCTGATTCAATTTTTATTTTGGTTCACTAGAATATCTCAGGTACTTACCTTTGTAAGCTCAAAGTCCAGTGTTTCCATGTTGTCTGAGTCCCTTACAGGAACATAATCCATATCTAAAGCCTGTCAAGTATAACAAGTTTTTACGTGTGAATACAATACTGCATTTTGTATAAACAGTAAATCAGTACACAGTATTAATATTGCTGGATGAATGTAGTGAAATTTTGTATGTCTCTTTGATCATTTTTTTTTAAAAAGTACCATTTTCAAGACACCAGAAAAAATACTCTTACTTACAAAATCAAGGTGATATTTGTCTATACACTTTAGTAATTTCAAATCCTAACCACAACAGTAAAATGCTGTTCAGTACACAGCAGCATAGGTGGAATGTGGAAATGACCTCTGCCCACCATCCATCTTCATCTGTGACATGATCTTGGTTTTAAGTGTGATAATAATCCTTCCTCCTCTCCCCCCCCATCCCCCCCCCCCCAACACACACACAATCCTCACACACACACACATCGTCACTAAACATTTATCGTTTTAAGTAATACAATATCCTCCAAGTACTTACTTCTGAGAAAACTTGTTTGAAGAACATTTCCAGTTTCTGGTTACGCTTAACCTTTGTAGTGGCACGCTGATAAATCTCTTTTAACTTCATTGATTTCTGGACAATCTCCTTCTCACAATTTGTCAGCAGTTGCTCAATGCTAGACACAAACAAAGATCTTTCATGGACTGTGGGGAATTCCAGGACCTAAGTGCAAATAAACAGAAGTTGGAAATTAAAGAATATAAACTTAGTCAGGATAGACTAGGACTGCGAGTTGAATTAAATAGTGCTGAGTGTTTAAACAGAACAACAAATTCTGTTATAAAAAAAAAAAAACAATTTTCTTTATGAATAATTTTCATGAAAAACATTAATGATGACAGCATGAAGAAATGCTGGGCATTCTTATCACCACATTTCCATTTTGCCAAAAACAAAAAAAATACTTCATTAATGATAACAAACAGAATTTACACTGGTCATGCATATTAAACAAGCTGTGTTTTCATCGACAAAACACAACAACAACAAAAAAACATATTTTATTTACAATAACAAACTGAATCCGAAAATGGATATGCATATTCACCAAATCATATTCCCGTGGAACATAGATGAGTAAAGTTGTTTGCCCCTTGGTGCTGCTGAGCCAGAGCTCAACGTGAGCCATGTTATGAAAGCTGATGGTGCGTATGTGGGAGCCATGGTGGGAGCTCATCCACAGTTGGCAATTTCGGTCATGGAACTGAAGCTCTACATTGCGGGGACTCTCTTTCTCACCACGCCACTCAATAGCTAAACGATTAAAGCACAACAAAATTAGCATTAATTATTTTTTATTTGTTTATCAGTTATTTAACACCATACACTCAAGAGTTTTCCACTTATACAATGGATACCAGTCATATGGCTTGAGGGAGTGTCCAAAGTAAACCACCAACCTTTGGCAAATTACTCAAAGGTGTACATGTATGTTCTATTAGTGGATTGCAAACTGTCTCTGATAAACTGACAAAACTTTATCATCGATTCTTTAATAACTTTTAATTATTCTTAAATTCCGGTAAACAACATGTGAGGAAAGAAATTTACAAAGGTTGATGAATGTAACACCTGAACTCTGGGGAATGAATTTCCTCACCTGTTATCCAGCCAGATGTGACTCTAACGAGCCTCCTCAGGCGCTCGTTGCGTTTTTGCTTCAGACTCTCAGCATCTCTGTGGTGCTTGATATGGTACAAAACGTACGCCAAGAGACCACACACTGAAAACACAAACAAAACTTACAAGTGATTTACATCTCAGAAGTTATGACATTACTAAAACAGCTAACACAATATCCTCCAATCACATGTTTTCTTTCCTAGTGGGTCATTCACAAACAATCCATCAGATTATTCACACAACCACTGTGTAAAACCAACTTAAACATTAAATCTCACTTCAAGCAACAGCCATCTCCTCAAACAAACAGTAGGTTGTTTACCATTTTCTTAACATACAAACCAATGTGTCAAAACTCCAATTTATGTTAACTGATTCTTCAACCTTTTCGCATGTTTGAAAGGTGTTTACTTGAGCAAATTCTGAAGGCATTATTCTGTCCATTATTCCAACCAATGTTGTTTTGTCTCCAAAATCCATGTCCATAAATTGCACTGAAAGTTGCTCTTTACATGCCAGAAAGGTTGAGGAGTTAGCTGTTAACATGCAATCACAAACGCAATACAAGATGTGAACACTGCATCTGAATTATTTATTTATTTGACGTGTGTCTTTAGCCATACTTATTAATACTTCACTTTTTTAATATGCTGCTAAACCATGATCATTGTGGGAGGAGGAAACCAGAATGAGCCCAGAGGAAACAGCCAGGCATGTCACTGAATACCTGAAAAAGCTCCTAATATAAAGTGTTAGTCATGGCAGCAGGAGACTTACTGTAACTCAAAATTTTTCCCATATTTACATAATTATTAAGGCTTATTCTGAGGGCAGTATTCTATGTAGAATGGTAAACTCATACTTTTTGTGAAGCCCTAAAATTGACCAACCCAACCCAACCAACATAGTTTTGTCCCCAAAATCTAAGTAAAAATGTGTATAAATTGCATTGGAAATTTCTCTTTCATATGCGAAAAGGTGAGGAAGTAGAGTAATCAAATGAACTTGATCAGTGACTACTACAAGCTTGTCAATACCGCCGTAATAGTCAAATCAGCCAGAGCCTTTATACATATTTGTGTGAGATCATATCATCATGGGCGGCCTCCGTGGCTCATTTGGTTAGTGCGCTATTGCAGCACAATGATCCAGGAGTCTCTCATCAATGCCGTTGCTATGAGTTCAAGTCCAGCTCATGCTGGCTTCCTCTCCGGCTGTATGTGGGAAGGTTTGTCAGCAACCTGTGGATGGTCATGGGTTTTCCCCGTGCTATGTCCGGTTTCCTCCCACCATAATGCTGGCCACCGTTGTATAAGTGAAATATTCTTGAGTACGGCGTAAAACACCTATCAAATAAATAAATAAATAAATAAATCATAAAATGTGATTACTAACAGAAAGGCAGTATTCCAACGCATGTCCAGATGACGATGAATGATATCTCACTGCCTTGAAAAATAGTCATAGCCTGTATGTGGAGGACACTCAGGTAGGCTGGAGGCATTCACCGGCTCAAAGTGACAGAACTCCCCTGGAACAAAATTACAATATCCGCTATCAGGAGGACGTGAAGATTCCTAAACACTGGAGATCAATAAATGCAGAGATATACAAAAACATTATACATAACCCCAAATCCTAAAACCAAGTCCCAGCTCTCAAGTGTAAACAAACAAACACATTCTCAAGTGTAACAACAAGGACAGCCGAGATGAGAGAACACTTTCTCTTACTTCAGACAAAATATCATGGCACTTGTGTCTGCTACATCAGTTAAGACTTATATTTATTTCTAACCTAACAAAATTTTATTTATTTATTTTTTGATTGCTGTTTTCACGCTGTAATCAAGAACAATTCACTTGTACGACGGCAGTCAGCATTATTGTGCGAGGAAACTGAGCAGAGGCTGGGGGAAACCCAAGACCATCCGCAGGTTGTTGTCAGACCTTCCCATGTAGGGCCAGAGAATTAGTCAGTATTCTTCCAGACTCAACTGAAACTATGCATAACCTAAACATATTTCATGTTAAATATATTTCGTGTTCGTGTTAATTCTACTTACATTTACACATACCTTTCCACAGTTATATTTATTTTATTTCTTGTTTAATGCAACACTTAAGAAATTTCCCACTTCAATGTACAGTGGATGTCATTTTTATAAGTGGCAGAAACAGGACGTTGGGGTATAAATAAGGGCTTCTATGTACTGCATTTTTTCTGTTTATTACCATAACATAAGCAGCTTGCTACAAAGACGGAGAATAAGCCTTACCTGTGCCTAGAGTGAAGACATCCGGCTGGAGTTTACCATGTCTCAGTTGACCTGTCACATTGTTGATTATTTCCCCTAGAGTTGTATGTTTAATAATATCTATCTCATCTTTAGTGAACTGCCTGCAATAATGACAATAGACAAAGTCAAAATATTATACAAGAGAGTGCGTAATACATAAAACATCCAGCATTGCACAAACACAGCAGAAGGCACCACCATTTAATGTCTTTACTCCAGCAAGGCAGTTGAACTTGCAAGGGATGGTAAACAGAGTTATTCCCCCTTATTCCCTTCCCCGCTCCCCCCCCCCCCCCAGTATAATTTAGGTGCATGTAATATAGGAATTATACATCATCATCTTTAAATACATTATTTTAACTTTTAATGTTTATCTCATAATAAACCATTATCAACATTGTAAAGTAGCATTATTCACTCCTTATCTCCATCTTTGTGAAAATTAGCATAGATACTTTTGACTAGATTTCAGTCAGAGAAAACAATATCAGTGATCATTTCAAATTCTGAATTGATTATCAGTGTGTTTGCTCTACATGTTATCTTCCCTCCCACCTAACCTACCCGTTTTCCTTGTTCTCAAACCAGAAGCGGTCTCCGTCCCTGAGCCTCAGGAACTGGTCGAGCAATATAGTCCCTAAATAATTCTCCAGGGCCTTTGTCTGTCGTCTCTAACATCCCACCCACAAATACATCCATCTCGTCCAGGTACTGTGTCCCGTTGAAGGTTTCGTGAAGGAAGTCTAACATCTACTTAGAGACAATCATATCACACCATGTAAATAATACTAACAGAAACAGATTTCTTGACTAGCATTGCAGTTTATTTCATTTGTTTCTAAATCCTCACAATGATTTAGGATTATAAAATATTCTCTAGGGTCACACCAAATTAAATTGTTGTTTCGTGGGAAGAATATTTCCTTTTCCAATGTCAGAGGAGCGGATACAAATAAAACTTCAAAAAACATTACCATCTAACTTGTGGGAAATATGGACTATCCCAGCAATCCGTTTTGTTGAAGACATATTCACATAATCACAAAGATTTAAAAACACAAAAACAGGCAAATCATGAAAATATCAGGTTTGGACCAATAAAATTTCTAGTTTTATTTTCAATCCATTTTTTATTCTTTTTATTGTCAGATCGTCTGTAAAGCACAACAAAAAGTTAATTGGTATCACCTTGATAAGATAATAACTTGAATATATATCCATATTAAAATTCACAGAAAAGAATTGAAACTGTTACATTTTATTAGAGATCATAACAGAAAACTATCAAAACTGTACAAAAAGCAAATTCTGGATGCAATTACAAACACATCTGAAACCAGACTGGGTTCATTCTTACCTCTTGAGACATGGCTGATGATTCAGAGTTTCATTGTTTATTTCTTCCCATGTGGATTTCTTCCCTAATCCGATTTCTTTTCTAACCTTGTTATAGGTTTCTAATCCATAGTCTCTACCTTTCATGATGGTTAGAACAACAGCATCATGTCGAGAGTAATGCAAGGGCCCATAAAAACTTTCTGAAAACAGGACAAATTAAGTCATTTCATACAAAGTGTTCTAAAAACATGAAAAAAAAGAAAATATTAAAACCTATTAAAAAAAACAGGCACAAACTGCTTGAAATTAAATTTAAAATTTGAAAGCTAAACCATAGTTGATAAACCTCGGTAAGACATGTAGTTTGAAATCTGGCACCATTCCACAACTATCTCAACAATGAAAATATTATCTCTCTTGGGTTGTTCATTAAGCCAACCATGGTTCAATCTATTTATTTTGAAATTTAATGATGGATATTGTTTAATGGCCATTTAATATATTTCTAACAGTTATTATATCTGTTTTGTATAATAGCATATAACCATAATAGTTTTCTCGATAGCCTAAATAAAATTATGCAAGTGAGTGGATTATAGTATTTACCCTAAAATTTGAATTAAAAGCATGTATTGTTAGAGCCACAGATTTAAAGTCATAAAATGCTGGTTTTGATGCTGAAGCATTGTCCCATAAGGATATCATCCTAAAATCCAAACAAACATTACAGTATCTTTCTAAAATCAATACTCTCAGAAAACTCTCAGAATCATGCAAAATGATTAACTTAAGTCATCTTTAAAAAATGTTACCCCTGATATCTGGAACCACTTCTGTGTCCTCTTTTTCTGCTGGTTGTGATGCCAACCCAAACAGAATCTCCTCAACTCCATTTACATCTGCAGTAAGCACTTTCTACAAGAAAAGGAATGGATGCTTTCACAGCCCATCACAATGCAACACCAATTTTTTCATCGGTAAGGCATAGTCTTTATTGAAAGTGGTCCTCACTATCTGAAAAGACTGTTGGCGTTTTTTCAGGTACAAATGTGAATCATACTTCAGTGCCATACTAAACATCTATTAGATCAAATCAAATCTTATCTTATGAACAAGTCAACAAACGTATGAAAACATTCAACAAGAAACACATTTTAGTAGCAATAAATGTACTACAATCTTTAAAAATCAGCTTTAACAGGGCAATGGTCTAACTAAAATACATATACTAGTAATGCCTGTACCAGTGATGTCATTTTAATGAACATGCTGTTTTTGTGTGAGAACACTTACATTAAAGATGCTATACTGGAAATTTTTGACAAAAAACTAATCTGCACATCTAATCAAATTTTTGCCCTTATTATGGAATAGCCCTAATAATTACCTTTGACAAAATATCAGCCTCGTTTGCACAAGTGTTATCGTTTAAAGTCAGTTCTCCAGTTGTACAGCAGATTACAATGTAACTTTTTCAAACTTTAGAATCATTTTAACGCTATAAATAGCATAGCTACGAGTCTGATATTTACTGAAATTCAATAATTTTGAGATATTCTTAGTCAGGGGTCACATTCAGTTTTGTTGACCACTTGTCTTTGGAGCTACAATTCAAAAATATGGTATGAGCAACTATGACATCTACACTGACATGCTTTAAGTATGCAGACTGAAAATCTGATTTGACACAAAGTATCTCTGTTATATCTTCTCTAAGTTGTAATGTATTATGTAAGGTCTTCAACATACAGCCAGTTCATTTTGCAACTACCAAGGAAAAGTTTTCCAGAAGTGTATTAACAGTCAAAACTGATATTAACATTAGTCCAACTGGTTTTGTATTAGAACCTGATTTAAACTGGGTTGACTTTTAATACACTTTTTGAATAACTGGCCCCTTGGTAGCAAGTTATGGATTGGATATCAGCATGACATAACCCAAGCGTATACAAGTTATAAGCTTGTGAGGGAGGACCAGAATTCTAACCTGTGAATCCCAGTATGTGTTACACAATCTCACTGAAGATTTCTTCACACAGTTATCCTTCATCAAATCTCTGAAACAAAACAGCATTAAACACATTACAGACTTATTGATATTCATACACCATTTAGCATGAAAAAAAAAAAACAACTTAAAACAATGACACTAGCTTTACTGAGAAAACAGGAGACTGAACTGTACCGCATGTCGGCAGATATATGACAATGCTGTTGTAATGAAGAACAAATATAACAGCTTTCTAAATGCTTGTGCTCTCAGCACACATTTTGGATCTCAAAAACGGATCACACAGACACTTGGATTTTTTTTTCTGTGACATAATTAGCAGACAACACACTGTGGTTTTTAATTTGTTTATAGCCAATTTGTCTTTAGTGTAATATAGAAGTGATGGCAAGGACTGGTACGTATTCATGTAGCAATACAAATCATAGAGGGTACCTGAGTACAATCTCTGAGGGAATCAAGGTCAAGATATACTTCATAGCAGCAGCGTCAAATACAGCTGTGGCACGGGGATCAACTGAGCGCTGGTAACCTGCAGGGCAACAACAAATCACAGGTAAATACAGCAAAACAGCGCAATGTTAATGTAGTGAGTCCACACTCACATCACACCTGAAGATCGTTCTGGTGCAACACAAGTCTTTATAAGGCGCCTAAGTACATGTCACACGTAAGCTGGGCACCATTATTTATCAACAGTAATATAATATTACTAATGTAATATATTTCATGCCTTATCACCAAATGTTGACAATTTAATTGTTACCTGATTGTAGTATCAGTATTTCTCAGTGCTACAGTTATACATCTATACTGCATCATTAGCGTTCCTTCGTTTTCCAATATTAGGAATGGAATTTTAAACAGTATGAGCATACCAAATGTCAACTTTTGCCATCTGCCATTCATGTATACGACATTACACTCTTCATTAAGATCAATTACGTCTTTCAATTCACAGCAGATTTCAGGTTATGCTCGGTTGTCTCCGGCCATAATACTTTCTGCTGGCATGTATAAAGTCAAATATTCTTGAGTCCGCCGTAGAACAGTGGTCATATAGGTATTAAACAAATGGTTTCAGGTCAGCATGTCGTACTACTGGTAGATATGGATATTAATATAAGATTGGAAAAGCTAATGGCTCTGAGTTTCCTGAGTTGTATTCACAGATGCTAGTAAATAAAGAGAAAATAGAGAATTATTCTGTTATAAGTGACTCAATTCACATTAATATAAGTCTGTGTGATGAGAGAGTTAAATTACCTTTTAGGTGGTATGGTGGGATGAACTGCTCCATTTCTGATTCATTCAGGTTCAACAGTTTGGGTAGCCAGTCGTACATCACAATTTTCTGCGGTTAAATATCAATGCGTCAAGGTAACATGATTTATATTCCGTATATTAGAATTTTATAAAAACAACATTCAACAGGCAAATTCATGTTTCCCAAGTAACTTTTACACGGCTAATTGATCACTTAACGTTAGGACATACACTTGTATCTGTACATCAGTTGATCACTTAACGTTAGGACATACACTTGTATCTGTACATCAGTTGATCGCTTAACATTAGGACAAACAGTTGTATTTGTACATCAGTTGATCACTTAACATTAAGGACATACACTTGTATCTGTACATCAGTTGATCACTTAACGTTAGGACATACACTTGTATCTGTACATCAGTTGATCACTTAGCATTAGGACATACACTTGTATCTGTACATCAGTTGATCACATAACATTAGGACATACACTTGTATCTGTACATCAGTTGATCACTTAACATTAGGACGAACACTTTTATCTCTACACCAGTTGATCACTTAACATTAGGACATACACTTGTATCTGTACATCAGTTTCATACGTAAATCCTTTGATAATAAAATCAGATACTTATTATAAACAGATAGTGAAAACATTAGTTTTTGATAACATTGTAAATTTTGAAAAAATATTTTAGTTCGTAGCAAACTGAAGAAAATAAATCACGCATGATACACTCTGGAGGAATAACAGATAGAAAAGAAATTAAAGATTTAAGCTAAATGATGTTTTCAAAAAGATAAAGATGTGATTGACCAAGGAAAGCTCAGTTATACCTGGTATGTAGCCACAACCCATTTCCTGGCAGTATAGAAAAGTTCATGGGGCGTCAGACTTGGGTCCTTTTCTTTGAAATCATCAACCAACTTATTATGCCAGCGATAAAAAAGCACAGCCAAGGACAGGAGTGCTGGATTCTCTTGGACATGGGGATCTCCCAAAGCTACATGAGGATGGAAAAACACAAATGTTGAAGAATTTCAATTTGACAATTGAGGTGTTGTAAACAGATTAATTGGTACCCTGTATAAATGGAATACCGTTGAATAAATCTTGTAAAAATAATAAATGCAGAATAAGCTTGAAGAAACACCTTGTAAACATGTGAAAAGTTTGAAGAATTACAGTAGTCTAGTCTCAGCTGCAACAAGCAGCTTTATAGGTTACATTAGCTTTGAAGTGATGGTCCTATTTGCTGCTAGGTTTGGAACCTTTCCTTTCAGGGAGTTGATGTCAGATGGTGGGTTTCTGATATGCAACAAGTAAAAATGAGAAGTGGCTGCTATAGATTTTATTTTACTAAGATTGTTCCTTGCACAAACATCAAATTTATTTATATTTTTGATTGGTGTTTTATGCTGTATCTTCAAGAATATCACAAACTTGAAATAAACAAATTCATGTTCCAATTTCCGCCTAGCCAATACAACCGCTTGTTGGTACTTACTCCACAGGCTCTCTGGGTCAACATAGGCACCTGTTGCGTTAGGCACACTGTCAAAAGGCAAGCGCATGGTGTTCAGCTGTGGAAATCGCCCAAAAGTGTCACTCTTCGCAAGCTTGCCAGTCTCATGATCTCGCAAAGCATTAGCCCACACTTCACTATAACCGTATATAAAACTTCCATCTATGTAGCTGGTAGCTTTGTTTACCTGAAATCAAACATGGAAATATTTATTTATTTGACTGGTGTTTTCAGCCGTACTCAAAGGTATTTCACTTGGTTGACAATGGCGGGAACATGATGGAAAGATCAGAACTTCACTATATACATGTAAAAACATGCCGACTGGCTTCTCAAAATTTGGATGATGGCCAAACCAGCTAGATTTTCATATGATTAATTCATATATATTGTGGAAATGGGTTGATAGTGCCCATTCAATGCAACAACAACATAAACCCTGTCAATAGCCGACCTTATGCTATTATGTAAGCCACACAGAGCAAACACGGAGATGAGTGTATTGACACAGACAGACACCAACTCCCTACCTTCAATGATGATGTAAACAAGTCCATTCACTATTGAATGATGAATAATAGAAATATACATACCAGTGGGCTGGCCTTTAGCAGCAAGAAGTATCAATATAATTTCATGAATGGATGAATTAAAAATTCTTATATATTCCTATTTTAATGTTCTGCTCTACAGTGCTGAAGTTATACAGCTGTATATTTTAACATTCCTGACTACAGACTGCCAAGAATCTCAGTTGAAGTTATGTTAATATAAATGTCAGAGTGACCGTCAATTCCAATTTTCATAGTATCTTATGTTATGAAAATAAGTTACTCAAAATATCACAACTGACAGCGAAAACCTTTCATGGAAAGTGTGTCATCTGAAATTATGCACAATGTTCTGCTTGTGAGACACAGGAATTTTTGTGCTTGTTTCCGAGAAGTAACTCTTGTAACTGAAATTTTGATATCGAGAATGAATGAATGACTGAACTTTCTCCTGGGCAGTACACAATGGAAATCGTACCCAGTTAAAAACTTTTCCAAGCCTCACAAAACATGACCTACAAGTACTTATGAACTTATGAAGTACTTATGAATTTATCTAATACTTATGAACTTATGACTACTCTGACATTGCATTGCATGAAAATTCAACTGCATGAAGAAAACAACGTAAATATATACCGAAACATGCTACAAAAGCAGTAATAAGTTGCTTAATAAGCAATCTGATTGAATTCACATTTCTGACTACATTGAAAGTAGTATACGGACAACCATTCGGATGTCAACATTTAATTTTATCATGAAATAAGAGCAAATGCTGACTCATTATTTTATGGGACAGTACCACAAAGTTTCCTGAAGTTATTAGGAAAGAGACTTTAGGACTGATGCCATCTGAGAAAGAAAACAAAAAACAAAACAGCTACTGGTATCTATATTTGTCGTTTTCCTGTGCTCATAGTAGGTTTTCATGCATTGTACCTTATGTTGAGAAATAAGTTACACTAAACATCCCAATTGAAGGCAAAAACCTTTCATGGAAGATGTATCATCTAAAATTATGCAGTTTCTGAAGTCTCTAAAGTCTCTAGCAGGATGCCACTTGGGGAAGACAAGAAGAAGAAAAATATATATACAGAAAGAGCTATATATATTTGTCACTTTCCTGTGATCCGAGTTGTTTTTGTGAGTCGTATTGGAGAAATTAAGTCAGAATAGTGAAGCTGGCTAGACAAATTATACTTAATGCTCCACCTGTTTTCGAGGATTGTTTGGCGACTGCCCCGTTGTTGTGTCATAGAGCTTCCGCTCATATGGCATGAATTTGGTTCCGGTTCCATCAGGGTCAAAGTGTGGGTCTCCAGTGGGCACAGGCACGCTCAGTACCTCCACTGGGCAGGTAGAGTCATCGGTATGCAGGATCTCATACGACACAACCTGACCTAACAAATTGAGAAAACAAACAATGCCTGTTTTAAAATATATAAAACATAGAAGTATGACTAAACTATATTAGTATTCATTATTAACAAACCGGACTACATGTATTTGGTATTTTAACTTTTCAATTCACTCTCATTTATTGAGTATTTGAATAGGTTGAGGTACTAACTATGCATATAAATTGCCTTTCAAAAACAATCCATAGCCACAATTTACATTCTCATGACAAATGCACTGATAATAATAATTTTTTAATTTCATCATGTTCATATTGAGTAAATACACGTATTTCTAAAAATATGTTTTTTTTAATATTGATTTGATTTTTCTTTAGTTAATTTATGGGCTTCCATTAGTTCCCTTATAACAAAGTTATCACATGATACTGGAGCTGCAGCAATTGATTTCTGTAGACGTCACATATGTAAATCTACACAACTGAGTCACACCAAACAACAGGCTCAAAATACTGGACAAACACAGGGGTGTACTTGTTATATGGTACTCAGTATGCATGTATATGCATGTAGTAAAGGTACAAGCCGCAACAGGAGATGTCTACATCACAAGTTTCATGTAACAGACTGAGAGGCAAACAAAAGCCTTGGTTTAATTTACTTATTTTATGCTAAGTACATCAAGCATGCATTCCATCAATTACCATAAATAATGAAAAAAAAATTTAAGAAAATTAAAGCCTTAGGATTCAAATCCTCTTATCTGAAACAGTAGATCCTTTTGAAAAACTGAACTGGTTTAATTTTTAAACAGCTTTGTACATTCGTTCTCTTTAATGTAATTCTTTTTAGGAAATGGTCTTAACTATGTTAAAATACCTCAAGGCAATGTCACTTATAAATGCAAAAAAAAGAAAAAAGGAATGAAAAAATTACAAAATGCTACATTAAAAGTAGGCCCAGAGGAAAAAACACCAGTGTTTGACTGTTTACCTGGCGTACTAATACAAAAAAATTCTTACCAAAGAAGGCAAATAATGCTGTTCTTCCATTGACAGACTTGGTGCCTCCATTTCCCCGAAACACGTTGTTACTGATGTCACGAGGATTTGGTCGTCTAATACCAGGTGCCTTATAGGTGAAGTCCAAGTAACATGTGGAGATATTGCTGAAGAGGCGACAGCCCGCCCTTCCCCAGTGCACATTTCCTAGATTGTTGAACCTGCCATCAAATCGCTGCCACTGCTGCCCAAAGCCTTCAGAACAATAAAAGATACACAATACACAATCAGAATTTTTAACTTTCAGCAAGTGCACAGTACACCTAATCCATTAAACCTGGGACTAAGACGTGCACATTATCCCCAAATTAAACAAAAGTTAATTAAATCATGAGATTAATTCTAGAATAGCCTGTAAGCATGTTTACTGTTATGCAGCACATACAAATCCCAGGTAAATCCTTGCACAAAGGCATGTTTACGTCATTAATGACGTAATTAAATGCTTTAAAACCTGCTTAATTAAATAACCATTGCTTTGAAAATGAAAGAGAAAGGCCCAGGTTGCCCAAAACACGGGAGTATTCTACCTCCGGTATCTGTTTTTATAATATTTAGACCTACTGGTATAATATTTATTTATTATGCAGACCTATATGTACATTTCTATACAATTGTATATGTCGTGATCCTATACAATATGACTTCTTTTATAGTTCTCAGTGTCAAGTCAGAGATAATAAAAAGTCATAATTAGGACTATATTTTCAATGTTTTGGTACTTTATGATCGTGAGTCAAAATAAATAGGTTGCATAATAATGATAATAATAATAAAAATTCACAAGCCGACACGTATACGGCTGAAAAAATTTCTCCAGAAATTCATTTTGTCGAACTAAGCTACGTGTGATCACGTCAACATCACGCAGCCTGAAGGGGCTGTGGATGAAGGCGCACACTGAGCCCATTGCTCAGCTCGCAATTAACGTTACGTCACTGATTCCGCTTATCAATTCGATTTAGGATGCAAGAAGTGTTGAAGAAAATTCCGTACCTCCCAAGTTAAATAGTTCATTTAATCTAACACCGCGACACTGTTTGCATCTATTATGTATATTCAGTGCCCTCTGGAGGCGTTGAGTGCAAAAGAAGGGGGGTCACTCTCAAAGGCTTCGTCATAACAGTATTATGCATTAAATTACTACTTGAGGTAGGATAACTTCACCATCTATATCCACACGTTACAAGTGTCCATTACCTTTTCCGTCTGCAAACTCAGCTGAAATATCGTCGCTATAAAAGTGGCATTATAAGCCATAATCATTCATTCATTGCGTCAATCAAAACGATTATCAGTAAACATTTTCTTTGATGTGCTTGTTAACGTGGGCCTATAGGCTCTACTCCAGCTGCAGGCCGAGGCCTACATGTGGTTTCTGATGGGTTCCAGTAACTGCGACTTTGGCGTGCGGGACTAAAATTTGTTCTTCCTATAGATGAGACATTCTCTACTGTAATGTAAATATTGCAGTGTCTACGTGATTGGGGTTTAGTGCAATAGGCCCACCACATGCTTTAGAACTTTCACCCTTGTACGAGTGGCATTCCGGTTTGTTGGGGAAGGAAGCCAGAATGGATGTAATAAGAACCAACACACTTCACCAGGTTCCACAAACTTCCTTAACTTAGACCAAAACCGAATTTGCGAGGGGTGGATTCGATCCTACGATCTCGTGGTCGCATACTGTTAAAAACTCCGTGGTCTTATCAACACTTAGGCCTATATAAAATATTTTCAACATCAGATGGTGCTGTCTTTCCTTAACAATGAATAGGTATGCATGTACAACTGGACATTTTTGTTATAAAACACAATTATTTTTTAATTATTGAGTTATCTACAATAAAATATTTTCAATTTGTTGATTTCCGTTTTGAACTAAAATGTATTTGGAATGAAGTATCGGCATGTCAATGAAATAAATGAAATAAGTAAAGTTTTAAACGACAAGACTGGTGGTGTTACGTAAATCTGTCGCTATCGGTATACAACCCATTATCTACCGTTCAGTTCAAACATTATTTAATACTTAAATGTATTAAATGACTTGCCACAGGTCAGTTGCTTTCCCCGGGTTCTCAGGTGTCCGTCACCCATACAACTGACCGCCATCGTATTAATGAAAAATTCTTAAGTGTGATGTTAAACAACAATGAAATAAGTAAATAAATACATATTCCTTAATTGAAATTCCAAGGAACTGCACGGTGCCGCATACAATCGATTCATTTGATTGTTGTTAAACATCACGTGCAAAAATATTCCCTCAGATACGATGGCTGTCATTTTTTGTAGCTGGGGGAAAACGGAGTGATTGGGGCAGAATCACCTGTCTTCGGCAAGTTACTGACGAACCTTCCCATGTGTGACGTGCAGAATTGCAAATGATCATGGGTGGAAATTGCCAGTGGACCTCAACAAACGACCCTGCGATAGAGCGTGGTCGGTCGCTTGTGGTCACCACGTCCAACGAACAGTGAAAAATGGGTAATGTTAGCTTATACATGTAAATTCCCTGTCCATGCAAAGTCGGGGTTGAACCCGTAGCTCGTTGTTTGGCGTCGCGTATGTTTTCGCTGCATGGGCTAAGCCAAGTACTTGGTTTCATTATACTAGTTCAGCAACATACTGTAAAGCATAATTTGATTGAGTGAGACTTGGAGTATATAATAGGCAGAAATATAAACCTAAGCGTACATACCGTGGTTGATTAGAAAAATCTGAAGTAAAAGTAACAATAGCATGGACCCAGTCGTCATGCCTCAGTCATGTAGTAGTGCTGCAAATCTTGACTTAAAATCGCTGGAAAAGAAAAGAAAACGCACACGTGAATTTCGGGTACATGCATACAAGAACTGCTTGTGCAGAATTGCATGGACCTGGAGGAAATGAACGAAGTGAATACATTGGTGTATTTTTTTTTCCACACAACCCTCGTTCTTGACTCCCCGCCAATATTTACAACGCGAATTTTCCGCCTATATGTTGACTGTATATTAACGTACAGGTTGAGAAAGAATATCTACGCCCTATTTGCCACTCTGTTTATATTTCGTGTTTACACTATAAGTTCAGCTTGCGTGTAAAATTGACGTATAGTTAATATACAACGGTTTGGCTGTTCGATTCAACATGTAACATATAGAACATCACAAAGTTTTCGCTGATCCAGCATATCTATATGGGTACGGACGAGTGCTCGACACGTTTCCGCCTAAGGAAAAAGAATCTTCCGCGCCTCTACTTCGGTAGATCGTCTATATAACGACATCTTCTTGTAGGCACATTATTGTTCAACTCCAAAGCTATATTCATTCATATGAGCTATGTTGGCAGTTTATATAAGCTAAGGATGAGCAGCTTTACTAACCTACCGATATAAAGATATTTACTAACCTAACGATATGAGAATTTCTTGCTTTTGAGATTGATATCGGGCTTGCAGGCGTTCCATTAAATGAATTGATATACATGTTGCAGAACGTAGTTATAACAGCCTATTATAACAGCCAGTTTATTAGGCTTCGTGGGCTTCGACCGGTAGGGTCAGCTGGGAGAAAACGACAGTCCTTCGGCAGGTATCTGAAAAACGCCCTGACGTAAATCCGAAGCGAGGCGACAAGTGCTGGGCTCGGGCACGTGAACTGATTGATCAAGGGCCTGATGTCTGCTGGTTAAGCCGGTGAAGACACCCAGCCAACAGTCACCCACGTTATTCCTCAGTTCACATTTAATATTATTTATGTTTGAGTGCAACACTTTTTATTATCGCCCACGCGAACGGGTGTTCTTCACCTGTGCATTCAATTGGATTGAAATGAAGAGTACAGGTGTGACGTATGAATCTGTCACATTCCCGCTAATGTCATTGTTTTAAACATGCAAGTAACCGCATCTGGGGATTGTCAAACTATTAAATATTACAGTCTGCATGTCAACGTGGCTCAAAAGTGGCCTAATTCGGAGATTATCTAACACTCTTCCGGGTTGGCAACAGGTAATACTGACCTTCAGACTTGGCCACTGATGTCAACAGCTATCATTTACGTCGTATCCAATTAAATTCTTCTAGTCTGCAGCAACCTGCGAATGGTCGTGGGTTTCACTCGGGCTCTGCCCGGTTTTCTCCCATCGTAATGTTGGCCGCCGTCGTATAGGTGAAATATTCTTGAGTACGGCGTAAAACATCAATCAAATAAAATAAATAAATACATGTAGATTCTTCTACCCGACGATTGTTTAACTACCATACCAGTAATATATAAGCCTACATCGATCAATCTTGATAGGCCATTGATTGACTGATTTAGTGATATATTGGGTCACTATAAATGATTCACTCAAATTAATGGCCGAAAATACTAATAGCATTATAATTATATTAATAATATAATGCTTGTAATAATATAATACATTAGGAAAGATGAGAAGAAATAGTATAAAGGAAGTTGTGTAATAACTAATTGCAGACACGTTTTGTAACATTTCATACGGGTATAATGATTATCCTAGATACGTTTAGGCATCGTAAAACAAATGACGGAAGCAGCTTTGCTGTGGAGCATGCAGGAGCATTGTTGACTCCGTTAAGCAGGTACATGTTCGTCTAGATGCACACGCTTGTCTCCCTCAAACAAACGGATTTCCCATCCTAGGCATAAGGCCATATCCTCTTGACAACCTGTGCTCTCTGCGCATAAGTACACCAATATGTAGCATATGGGCCTATAACAATATATTTACACACGGTATTGAGCTACACCGTGGCTTTTCAATGTACTCAAACACATTGTACTGGATACATCCACTGTGCAGTAGTTATATAACATAATTAGGCAGGTAATTTCCTGTTTATTATGAAATGACAAGATGGCCGAGGATTGCGAAAAAGTCTAAACTAACATATGTACATGGCTAAGATATAAAAGGTCCTTTTGCTTTCATTTTTTATTGTTTTCCTTTTTACAGTTTATACTTCATACGTTGCACGATGAAAAAGCTATAAGGGTAATATCAATAGGCCTCAGAGTTACGGCACCTTAGCATTTAGAATCATTAATGATGCATAACTGTACACGACGACTGATTTATATGCGTGACTGCCAATAGCTAGTAATCACTTCTTTCAACTTTATGATTCGCACAAGTTAGATAACATAGATGCTGAATAATTTTGGCGTGTTGTTCGCTAACACATGCTATTTAAACCATCTAATAAAGAAAAAAGGACGTGAAATATACTATAATAAGCCCGCAGGCCTTTTTCGACCTTCAGAGGTTGACGTGTGCATGACGCTATGGAGGTAAGCTGATTGAGTGACAGCAATACATCTGGTAAAGACTGGCTTTTCTCTACATGCACACACAGCCGTTCATCTCGATTCGTCATTACGTATATGTGTAAGAATTAATTTGGCCTTTTATATTCGAGTGTCTATACTTTCTCCTGGCGTTGGCCTTCAGTTGAAAAAACACCCCTACCTGCAGATCAGTCGATCAATCAATCAGTCAATCAAGGGTGGCCAGCATCTTATTTTGGAGATTTAAAAGATTTAGATCCTACTTCTGCGTTTTGTTGAACGTTCAGCTATATCATCGAAAGCTGGTACATGTCATCTTACAGAGAGCAGACATCTAATGTGGCAACAAACCTGACAGGAGCTTACCATATCAAACCATTTCGAATCTCTCTCGAGCTTAGACCCATGTATACCTGCATATAGTTGCAAGGAAAAAATGATTCGGGCTTGACACTGAGAGCTGATCTTCGGTAGAGATAGTCCGCGCGAGGTTTTCGTGATAGTGTTATTTTTGGCTATTGTCGCTCTTATTAAAGCTCCACATGCATTGTGGCTTGGTAGTTTAGGGCCATATCCTATAGCTAGCATGACAGAGATTGACCTCTAGCATGAAGGTAAACAGGTCGGACAGCCGGTGGGCAAACATGCCCGCTGTCAACACAGCGCTTCACCTTATACACACTCCCAAGGATTCTCAACACCGCCGGTTACATACCGTCTCCTTCATCCACGACATCCCCCTGTACACAAAGCCCTTAACAGAATCTTATATACAGCGGCTGTACGGTGGGGTAATAACACACCGAGCTAACACTATACACGATATACACGATATACACCGTACTCAAGTGTAAAGCTACGCTGGACAATGTTTAATGACAACTTGACATGATTACACGAACATGATTATACGATGTATGTATGTATACGTTTAAATTATAAAGAATAGCAACCCGTCTAAATTGCTGACACTTGAATGTACGCGTTGAGTGTATTCAATGAGCGAATGAACTTTTATAAGGCGTGTATTAAAACAGTATAAATAAGTACATCTTACTCAGCTGGTGATTAGGACGTTTTTATATGTTGTTAGTACATGTACAGAAACAAATAAAAAGCCGATTTATAAACTTACCTCTATAAATAAGGATATTTTCACCCGTGATACAGTTCTGCTCGCTTCTTGAATGTCTGTATATACGCACACTATGCTAAGTTCAGCCGCGCCTGTCAGCTGCTTACGACGATATTAACACACGTTGGGCCTTTTAGACCAGCCTGTAACAAAAGCGGATATGGGGCATAAAATAAGAGATATCTTAACTTAAATATGCACCCGGATAGATGTTAGGCCAATTCCGGACTGCTGAATGAGCTGACATGCATGTCTCACCCACGGCTTTACCGGATCTCATACACAGGCCTGTGACGTATACACGTTTTCGGCTGCCGAGCGACCGCTGCTGGCTTGTCAGCAACCTACCTAGACTTCACAATGAAAGTTTCAATCCATGGTTGTGATTTTATCCGGAAATGGCTTTATCTAGGAGACTTTATCGACAAGACACTGGACATCCGGACGCCCTGTATCCGTAATACTGACCCCGACATACTCCACCCATTTCGGGAATACCCGGAATCCCTTCAGCTGAGACGCACGTTATGTATACCGTAGGATGCGTCACATTAACAACTCACTAAATCTATACTCTTATGTCCACTCTATCTACCTGAACGTAACACACCTGTGCGTTCGTATGTGCGACGTAGAAGAAAAGAGAAGAAAACTTTCTGAACACGGTACAGTGAGCTCTGAGCAAAAAAAAGGATATATTTACACTCGGGATCCGCTGACCTCTACTCTAGCGAGACTATAGGTTATGGTCTATAACTCAATGAAGCCAATTCTTAGCTCCCGGCACTATACTATTTACACTGATCAGATTACCGCTGAGCTATAACTATATACTCCTATATTAACATTTTAATCTGCTGTAATTCAGGATGTTGGCTGTTGTATAGGAGCTTTTCAAAGTGCTTCAATTTCTTCAGATATATAGACAATTGTGGCATAAGTTTTTATATCATGCACATTTTCATACCTTTTTCATATATTTTCTTTATTTGATCGGTGTTTCACGCCATACTCGAGAATATTTCACTTATACGACGGCGGCCAGCACTGTGATTGGAGGAAACCCATGTCATATATGTTCACTGAATATCTACGTATATTTAAGACAGATTATGTCCCTCACCCATGTGCGTTCATGGGTGAGGGACACAAGAGCGGCCAGGTTTAAGAACCGCACTTCGCCATGCACTTGACTAACCTCCTAACTTAGGACCGCAGCCGAAGGGTGAGATGCAAACCTAGTGCTGGAATCGAGCATGCGACCTCTTTGATCAATGGTCTGACAAGTGCAGCCAGTCTACGCTTTAACCGTCTGCGCCAGTAAGAGCCCTTGATCATGCTGACAGATGTGTCGCTGTATCTTCATCTCCATGCAGTCTGACTGCGCATGTACAGACAATGATGCTGAGAATATATATGTTATAATATAGTAATCAGTCCTCACGCATGGTTTTGCGCCGTACTATTACTTTTAAACTGGCAGGCCTACGTGGAAGCCGTCATGAACTTGACTCGAACAGTCATGGCATTAGTGAGAGGCTCCTGGGTCAGCGTGCTGCGCGAGTGCGAGACCCCGAATACGCCCACCCCGGCCCCCAAACCCACATCCTTTTGATTTCACGCTCGCAACAGCGAGATCTGGATTCCGACAAAAGACATTGCCGGATGTCACGACCTTTTTATATTTTCCCAGTATTATAATGTAGTAATTGTGACGGGCAAACAACCATAATTTCCTAGAAATGTTTAACACCAAGCGTACTCAGGATTTTTTCACTTATAAGATGGTCCGAAGCTCTGAAAAAGTGGAGTGCGAGGAATAAACCAACGGCCTTTGGCAAGTTACTAGGAAACTATCGCTCGTGTGGTTTACGTCACACATGAAAAGCACACCATCTCCTGTGAACTTTATGCAAAATCAAACAGGAGAGATCTTCCTTCACGCTATATGGCATCTTTTTCGGTATCGATTATTTTAATGTATTTTGAAAGATCACGCCCAGGGAAGAAAAGAAAAGAAAAATTGCCTTGTCAAATTTCAACAAAATGCATATACGTTATCATTGAGGATAATCACTTCTTGTCTCTGAGTTTAGTGCGATGTTATACATAATTGCTCAAAGTATGTCGACATCATCATTTACTAAAACGCTACGCATATATAGATGTATGTATTGTACATGTACGTAAGTACGGCGTAAAATACAAATCAAATAAATAAATATACATGTAAATGCAGATAAACTCACACAGATCTAATGGTGCGCCGTGTATCGTAGGATATTATACAGGGTGTCCCAGAAGTGGCGCACCATCCAGGTTGAGGTTGAATGCTTGATCTACAGAACGGTGTGTTGCCCCATCTCTTCCAAACATAAAAACCAATTCAACTCTTTCTTCTACTGTTAGTTTATTAGCCATAATTAACTCTGAAAGAGAGGAAAAAAATTTAATATCAGTATTAAATCTGAAACACAGAAAAAAATGAAAATCAGGATGGTGCACGACTTCTGGGACACCCGGTTTATACACATGTGCTCCACCAAAATCTAAATTTCAAGTGACAAGAAAATTTGATATGATGCAAACTTTACATGGAAGCCTATGAAATACTACTTGTATATGTGATCGTCAAGATGTTGGTTTCTATCTTCTTTAAGGTAAACTAAAGATCTGGTTTATAAAACATTTCGACGAATTCGACCAGAGAACGCTCAAGAATTTTCATTTATATGACTCTATCGTTTAGAGTGATTATGCTTTAAGTACTGTCTGTCAATATTTCGCTTTTAATGTCATAAATATATATATATATATATATATATATATATATATATATATATATATATATATATATATATATATATATATATATATATATATATATATTTGCAAATATTGCAATAGTTTTAAATTAGCAGTATCATATCATGTCATTATTCATGTTCTAATGGAATGCCATCCGCAAATGTGGAAATAGCGATGGTATTGTTGGGGTTGCTTACAGCTTACAGTTGTATAGGATATGGCGAATTCTCTTTTCGTTGTAATTTATTACGGATACAAATGTCGTACACGTAAATGTAATAATAGTATTAACAAAACTATATTGAATGAATCCCTATTTATATACATATTTCCTGTGTACGTATTTAACGGAATGCACTTGCGGTGTATAATGAACAATTGTTAAGTACGACGTTAAACCCCAAGCACTCACTCGCTCACTTGTAGTATAAAAGAATAATAGTACTGTATTTAAGTTACCGAGTAATGCAAACTTCTGATATTTATGATTTCGAAAATGTCTTCGTTTTATTTTCACAGATTTCACAAAAGACATGCACATAAAATGGTTTAATTCAGTGCAATGAACTGAGCTTTGTTTCGAGAAAATGGTGACGCAGAGCACTGGCGGGTCCAGCACTGGTGCAGTGTTCTTTACCGCCCATTGTATAATGACTTTACCACATTGTTGTGATGAAGTCTTAAAAATATCCTCCAGCGTCTGTCCAATCTAAAAGGGGTTTGTATTCCATTATGACTCTGCAAAATAACTATAATGTCTGAGCACAAGACACGAACACAGAAACTCTTTATCATCGCAGAATAAAAATGATAAGAATTTAAACAAGTGCAAAATGATTTGGTGGTTGTGAAATGTGCTTTTATTTTGACCTTTTCTGTATTTTTTTTATTCATGAACTGTTGATTTTTTTCACGTGTGAACTGTTGATTTTTTTCGTGTGTGAGCTGTTGCTCATTTTCTTGCCTAACTCTAAGATAAAATTGTTCTCCTGTATGACTTGCATATACTGTCTGACCACAATACATGAAAAGGGACAAAAACATGAATTTCTGCAAAACAGGAGACGACTAAAATTATAGAAACTGACGTAAGAGTAAGACATTCACGCCTAATTTTCTGTTAAAACTGTACGTCATACTTCCTATGTTGAACATGCACAAGGACTTTATGTTTAGTCCATATATATATAGAGTTTACACTTTGATTTCATCATGAAAAAGTGTACAAAAAGATAACACTGTTATTCTATACAAATCAATAGGATATCTCGATCTTTGCTTTGTAAAGATTTTATTTACACAAGACGTATTGACATTTGAACTTTTCATATGAAAAAAATTTAGATCACTAAATGAATAAAACAAGTTTATATACATTGTACAACAAGAGACTCAATTAGGCATGAATCACAAGTGCCTAAGAATGGAATAGTTCCATATTTTCCATTTAAAAATGTATGTTGTACTAAACGTCAACTGTTTTTCGTTTCACTAGACAATTAGAGAAAGTTAAAATTTTAATACATGTCATAAAAGTTTGGATCAACTTGCTCAAAAATCTGAGCTTGTTCTCAATCATACAAAAAATAATATTCTTCACTACAGCGAAAGGCACTGATAAATAACGTACACAAAATATGATTTTGTTTTATATGTATGTCGATTTCACCACTAGTTCTGAGATTTCACGAAAGAACTAATGACTGAAACATAGTCTGACAGAACACCTACATCATGTGGAAAACATCAGACATGACACCCTATTCTACAGTATACATGGTCTGACAGAACACATACACCATGTGGAAAACATCAGACCTGACACCCGATTCTACAGTATACATGGTCTGACAGAACACATACACCATGTGGAAAACATCAGATCCGACACCCGATTTTACAGTACACATGGTTTGACTGAGACCTACACCATGTGGCAAACATCAGACCTGACACCCGATTCTACAGTATACATGGTCTGACAGAACACCTACACCATGTGGAAAACATCAGTCTGACAGAACACCTACACCATGTGGAAAACATCAGACATGACACCCGATTCTACAGTATACATGGTCTGACAGAACACATACACCATGTGGAAAACATCAGACCTTACACTCGATTTTACAGTATACATGGCTCGATTTTACAGTATACATGGTCTGACAGAACACATACACCATGTGGAAAACATCAGACCTGACACCCGATTCTACAGTATACATGTTCTGACAGAACACCTACACCATGTGGAAAACATCAGTCTGACAGAACACCTACAACATGTGGAAAACATCAGACCTGACACCCGATTCTACAGTATACATGGTCTGACAGAACACCTACACCATGTGGAAAACATCAGACCTTACACTCGATTCTACAGTATACATGGACTGACAGAACACCTACACCATGTGGAAAACATCAGACCAGACACCCGATTCTACAGTATACATGGTCTGACAGAACATCTACACCCCGTGGAAAAAATCAGACCTGACACCCGATTCTACAGTATACATGGTCTGACAGAACACCTACACCATGTGGAAAACATCAGACCTGACACCCGATTCTACAGTATACATGGTCTGCCAGAACACATACACCATGTGGAAAGCATCAGACCTGACACCCGATTCTACAGTATACATGGTCTGACAGAACACCTACACCATGTGGAAAACATCAGACCTGACACCCGATTCTACAGTATAGGCCTACATGGTCTGACAGAACACCTACACCATGTGGAAAACATCAGACCTTACACTCGATTCTACAGTATACATGGACTGACAGAACACCTACACCATGTGGAAAACATTAGACCTGACACCCGATTCTACAGTATACATGTCCTGACAGAACACCTACACCATGTGGAAAACATCAGACCTGACACCCGATTCTACAGTATACATGGTCTGACAGAACACATACACCATGTGGAAAACATCAGACCTTACACTCGATTTTACAGTATACATGGACTGACAGAACACCTACACCATGTGGAAAACATCAGACCCGACGCCCGATTCTACAGTATACATGTCCTGACAGAGCACCTACACCATGTGGAAAACATCAGACCTGACACCCGATTCTACAGTATACATGGTCTGACAGAACATCTACACCATGTGGAAAACATCAGACCCGACGCCCGATTCTACTGCATACATGTTCTGACAGAACACCTACACCATGTGGAAAACATCAGACCTGACACCCGATTCTACAGTATACATGGACTGACAGAACACCTACACCATGTGGAAAACATCAGACCCGACGCCCGATTCTACAGTATACATGTTCTGACAGAACACCTACACCATGTGGAAAACATCAGACCTGACACCCGATTCTACAGTATACATGTTCTGACAGAACACCTACACCATGTGGAAAACATCAGACCTGACACCCGATTCTACAGTATACATGGTCTGACAGAACACCTACACCATGTGGAAAACATCAGACCTTACACTCGATTCTACAGTATACATGGACTGACAGAACACCTACACCATGTGGAAAACATCAGACCTGACACCCGATTCTACAGTATAGATGGACTGACAGAACACCTACACCATGTGGAAAACATCAGACATGACACCCGATTCTACAGTATACATGGTCTGACAGAACACCTACACCATGTGGAAAACATCAGACCTGACACCCGATTCTACAGTATACATGGACTGACAGAACACCTACACCATGTGGAAAACATCAGACCTGACACCCGATTCTACAGTATACATGGTCTGACAGAACACATACACCATGTGGAAAACATCAGACCTTACACTCGATTTTACAGTATACATGGACTGACAGAACACCTACACCATGTGGAAAACATCAGACCCGACGCCCGATTCTACAGTATACATGTTCTGACAGAACACCTACACCATGTGGAAAACATCAGACCTGACACCCGATTCTACAGTATACATGGACTGACAGAACACATACACCATGTGGAAAAAATCAGTCCTGACTCCCGATTCTACTGCATACATGTTCTGACAGAACACATACACCATGTGGAAAACATCAGACCTGACTCCCGATTCTACTGCATACATGGTCTGACAAAACACATACACCATGTGGAAAACATCAGACCTGACACCCGATTCTACAGTATACATGGTCTGACAGAACACATACACCATGTGGAAAAAATCAGTCCTGACTCCCGATTCTACTGTATACATGGTCTGACAGAACACATACACCATGTGGAAAACATCAGTCCTGACTCCCGATTCTACTGCATACATGGTCTGACAGAACACATACACCATGTGGAAAACATCAGACCTGACACCCGATTCTACAGTATACATGGTCTGACAGAACACCTACACCATGTAGAAAACATCAGACCTGACACCCGATTCTACAGTATACATGGTCTGACAGAACACCTACACCATGTGGAAAACATCAGACCTGACACCCGATTCTACTGCATACATGGTCTGACAGAACACATACACCATGTGGAAAACATCAGACCTGACACCCGATTCTACAGTATACATGGTCTGACAGAACACATACACCATGTGGAAAACATCAGACCAGACACCCGATTCTACAGTATACATGGTCTGACAGAGACCTACACCATGTGGAAAACATCAGTCTGACAGAACACCTACACCATTTGGAAAACATCAGACCTCACACCCTATTCTACAGTATACATGGTCTGACAGAACATCTACACCATGTGGAAAGAATCAGATTTGACACGCGATTCTATAGTATACATGTTCTGACAGAACACCTACACCATGTGGAAAACATCAGACCTGACACCCCATTCCAAAGTATACATGGTCTGACAAAACACCCACACCATGTGGAAAACATCAGACTTGACACCAGTGCATGGCTCATCGCCTTATTCTGCACAGTAGCAGTAAGCCGGCAAAAGTTTTACAAAACTTTTAATTTTTGGTAAGTTTCTTTATAAATGGCGCTGCCTTGTGGTCGTATATAACCTAGACAACGTATTTTACTGGAGCAATTACGAGAAATGTAACTTCCAAAGTTCTGTGAAAGTGCTTACCTGTGGCTTTATCTTACCCTGGCCTGGTAAATCACCAACCGCAGCCTCACTAGCAATAGCAGGTTTCGAACTGGTGACCTCACAATTCCACGGCAGATCGACCGGAAAGTAGTGAAATTGTCAGCCATACTCATTTGACTATTGAGACAATGAGTTCGAATCTAGTTAACGCTGGCGATTAGTGTGAGTACTGTAAACGAAGTATTTTTCTAAGATGCGGTGAGTGTTTAAATGGATATTGTTGTCTGCTTTCCCTTTTCATATTTTCCGCTTTTGTCGCCATCTTTGGCTTCTTCAAGCTCTCGTTTATTCTCAAGTTTCTGACCGTAGTTAGACATAAATAACCTTAATCAAAACTGCTCAGATTTCACAAAATTATCACCTGAAAGTCGCCTAGCTGGAAGGCAATATCTTCCGGAGCCATGGTAGCCCCTCAAATCTCCCCACCTTTTTCTGCTTTTATTGCACCTTACGTAATAATCCATTAGAGACTTAATTGGTCATCACACAGTAGTTTGTTGAAGTCATCCCTGCTAAATCTTGTGATGTTGTGTGGTCGAGTCCTAGACTTTGACCCGTGTATTTTTTTAAATATCAAAATAACTTAAAATAGCAACGGGCAGGGCATCGGGAAACGGATGAGCGAACAAGGCCCTATTTATAATGTAAACTCTACACAGAAGGTTGTACCGGTAAACTAGAAGTTCCCGGTTTCGTACTAATGCCTGTCATAATACCACTATGTAAGTATAGTACAATAACAAGCCATTGCTAAATAGTTTTGCAAATGTGCAATAGTTGTTCAACATAACATTGTGTGTGCGTGTGCATGCGTGTGTATGCATGTATGTATGTATATGTATGCGTGCGCGCGCGCGCGTGTGTGTGTGTGTGTGTCGTAGATATATATATATATATATATATATATATATATATAGCGTATCACTGTCTGCATAACATGGTTTAGTTCCCCGAGGTTCAGTTTTATTGTTACCGATTGTTAGTAAAATATTGAACTGTTAATAAATTCTACTGTTTCGAACCAAACGAGGAGAAATAATTATTTAAATACATGTAATTATGATGCGTTTCGAGATTTAAAAACACAGTAATGTGTTGATAAATGTAAGTTGTGAACATAGTTTTGGCTAGGGGCCTTGACAGATCTCTCACTCTCACGGTGTACCTTGTGGCGCCGATCTTGTGAGTAACTGCACGTAGCCAGGTTCTGTCTTCATGACATGTATGTATTGACATTAAATCCACTGATCTCCCAAGTCATTAACCTAAGCTACAAGAGGAGTAGTTTTCTTCCCCATTCCTCGCAAAGGGGTTACACCTTACCTGTGTGTACTGAGCAACTGATAAGCTGTCTTCGTCATGGACAGTTTGTTCTAGTGCAGGATGTGTTTATTCATGCATCAACCATTCTTGTCGTGCCATTGATATCTGCTTGACAAAACCATGTCCGGGATTACAACTTCACATTACATTCTTTAGATCGGTTACATTGCTGGTTAGCGTTTCATTAATAAACGAAGTTTGTACTTTTTAAAAAAAAATTTCAAACATATTCCATGGGCATTTAGCTAAAACCGAAATAAGATTGTTATTATTCCGTCCAATTAAGAAGACTGATTACATTATAGATGGCAAAACCAGAACATTACACGTTACATCACTATAGGCATTCTTTCGCACACAAAAGAAACCCAAATTTTGAGAACAAACTTATCAGAAGCTTCATGATTAAATGCTTTCAATGTCATATGGTATGCTGACGAGTAAATGAAATGTTAAAATCGATCATATCATACCAATTAATTATCACTGTTATTATTTGATGGTTTTTATTGTTTTGAATTATAGGAAAATATTTTCATGTCAGTCATCACAAAAATATATGAGCATATTGCAAGAAAATGTGATGGAAAAAAAGAGAATTTATAATACGTATACTCCTCTTTATAACATGTCAGGAACATGACATGGATGAGCAGAATTTAACCGTATACTGAAAAAGAGAACTGAGTGAATGATCATGGCTTAACGGCGCGTCGGCAGTATTTCAACCATCTCACGGCCAGAGCATGTTTAAATCAAGAGGCAGTGAATGGTTTTTCGATGCAATAACGGGAACATTTTAATAAAATATAGACAGATATATTCAAAATAAAATACCAAACCTTAATAAAAACATGAAAACCATAATCTTATTAAAATACATAATCTGGAACAATTGTTTTCAATATATATATATATATATATATATATATATATATATATATATATATATATATATATATATATATATATATATATATATAATTTAGGCCAACAACCCTTAAATAATGAATGGCCGCATTAGCAGGGACGCACCGAACATTAAAAGTACATATATACTGCTTTTATAAATGTTGACAGACTATTCATGTTTAAAGATTCTCGTAGAAAGCTTCATAGAAACCCAAAGGCTATTTAAAGTCAACCTGTATTATAAAGGCGTTAGATGCACGTATACTTTGTCACTTTTGACGACATTCTATGTAAGTGATGGTTAATTCAATGGCGATAAGAAGGTTATTTAATGTACTTTGCTTGTGTGTGAAGAGTAAACTATATTTGAGAATATTTGCGTTAGACTTGGGCTGATCCAGGATTTGACCTTGCTTTACACCATGTGAAGCAGTGAAGGAGCGTAAGGACAATGCGGAAATCAAGGTCGAGCTTTACAGCTATATAGGGTATTCCCCACTTAACTTATCCACCAATCACTAGCTCAGTGTGACATTTGAAGTCTGGCATATTAACTGTATTCCACCAACAAGGCGGTCCTAAAGCTCAAAGTAAATTTAAAAGTACAACGTAATCGATGAGCTGAGATTTTTGGAAAGTTCGAACTACTGTTTTACTTCTCTTCGAAAATTAATTTATATGTACACGCGGATGCAAAATGCATCAGGATTCAAACCTGGATGCATAAACGTTTTAAGACTTACATGCATGATAAAGGCGAAGGCAAGCACGTCACTCATTGCTCTTATTTCATATAATGTCAGTTATACTTATGTCTACGTGTAGTGAAAAAATGTACAAGGTAATGGGCTTCAGGTGTTGCTAATCCTGTGAAAATGATATTATCTTTACATATGGTAAAGTCAATGTGTTTTAAGCCATGTTCACACATGCACATATCAAATTAGGCTCCAGGGGACCTGAACAATTTTGTTGCCCTTGATACACATAAATGACGTTTAAAGTAAATCTGCATGAGTGGTAGTGAACTACGTTATGTATGATAAATTTGCTTGAGATGTAACCAATGAATTACTGCGTCATATATAGATAACATCTGAGGAAAAGCCATAGACTTCCTGCGATCCTATACGATCCTTCCTATGTACAACAGGCTGTCATGATTTCCTCGTGCTGCAGGCGTTCCAGGGCTAACGGGCATTTCTCACGTGCGACATTGGGGCCTTTGTTTGTGAGGTTTCAAACAGTTAAAAATATGTTTCTGAGCTTTCCAGACGGCAAAATAACCCACACGGTTGAAGATTAACTTTGAAAGGACTTTATTTTTTTTAGAAGTTAACCGCTTCCATATTTATGTGTATGTTTAATTAATTTTTGGAACTGTATACTTGCAATATTCTAACAATATTGTTCATATTTACAAACATCATCCATAACACAGGGCAATGTATAAATGGGCCCAATTGGATGCAATCCACGCTGACTTTCCCAAGAGAATTTATTACCATTGTAGTACAGAAAACGGAAGGAAAACGCTGCAAACATATGCTGTATCTCGTTAGCGTGTTATTTTGAAAAATTACAGGAGGTTAGTAGCTGGAACTTGAAGATTAGCAATAATGATAAAAACCAGCACCGTCTAGAAGCTTCTTCTATTATTAGTACGTATAAAGGTAACAGAATTTTTGTGTTCATTTGTAACAGGTACTGGCCAAACCACAGATATCGCCGAATACATCCAGAAGGCTTCTAGGTCATTTCCTCGTCTTTTTCACTAAATGATCCAATCAAAAGCCAAGAAGAGTTCCCCAATTTATCGTAAACAGTCAATCAAAGTTCCTTTTAGTGAATTTAGGTTTGATGTAAAAAATAACTTTTTAGCGTGTTTTATCAACCCCACTTATTTTTTTTTTCATTTCCGTGCACGAAAAATGAAATATGATGAATATTACATGCATAATCCACTTCATATATAACAAACAATTGGTTTCTGTCATACTCTTATATCCATACAAGGGGCCTCGGTAGTTGGCACGCCAGCGCGGCGCAATGACCAAGGAGCCTCTCACCAATGCGGTCGCTGTGAGTTCAAGTCCAGCTCATGCTGGCTTCCACTCTGGCCGTACGTGGGCAGGTCATGGGTATCTCCCGGGCTCTACCCGGTTTCGGCCCACCATAATGCTGGCCGCCGTCATATAAGTGAAATACTCTTGAGTACGGCGAAACACACTAATCAAATAAATATGGTTTTAGTACACGTTTCTATATAGCGGCACACTGTGTGTGTACTCGGGTAATTTTTGGGAAGACTGTCACACGTATCAATGCGTAAGGAACAATTGACTTCGCTGGTCAAATGAACTTACGATTTATTTCAACACCGCCTTGACACTATACTCTATTTCACAACACATACTCAAACGCAATTCTTACAGAATATCACATTACTTATTTGCCAAAGTCATTCACAAATGGCGACGATATTATCAATTCTTGTTGTCTGAAGATCCAAAAGCGTGTATTTCCTTCGCTCTTCATTACATTCTACAAGATGCTGGCAGTGAAACCATTCACAAATGGTAACGATATTATCGAGTGTTGATGTTTTGCTATACCTTGATTCGTTACTGTAAATGCTATATACTGAGCTGCATGGTATTTTACTTCAATCTCTCGTTTTTAGAAAATAAGGAAGTCATAAAGGTATAATACAGTGATTAAAAAGAAACTTTTTAGCAGTTTATAAAGCTTGTGTAAAACGAGTGTCTCTCATATGTTGGAAGATTGCCTTTATTTACACTGTGTGCATCTTGACACATCTGTATGCTTACCAGTGAACTCTCAAACTCATTGAAGATGCATTTGTCTACATACTATACCAAACAATACCACAAAACTATACAACAAACGTGGAACATATGGATGCGGACTTGTACAAGATCTATATATTAAAGCATCTAAAATATATTCATATTCCGCTTCCTATAGAAGTCGCAATTTGAATAGTATAGTATAGTATAGATACGTGAGTTCGTGCCCTGTGAATGGAAGGTTGTATAAGACATCCTGATTCGTTAGTATCATGTAGGCATGTATTTGTTATTTCCTGAACAAACGCCAACTGCAAACTTGACAAACGTTTTCATGAAAGCATTCGTAGCTAGTATCTTTAAAAGTGTGTGCAATGACTTTCTTGGGATATACTATTTCTTTGCCTATTACAAACGAAAGTTGGTTTATTCTTATATAACTGTATAAGGTAAAAAAAAATACTCTCACAGGTATGCATTAAACGTGATTTAAACAAAAGAAAATGAAATAAATATTTTGAGACTGGAAGAATTTTTCTCCTTACCATGTACATCAACAACACCCGATTTTTTGTCCACCCCTGCTACTGCCACTACCCCCCCCCCCCCCCACCGAAAAACGCAAATATTCTGCTTTTTTTCTCAATACCTTTTAAGTTATAATAACAAGGTGTGAATTATAGGATTGCAATAGCCCTTATCTCACTGATTTATAATTTCAATTACCTGACTTCTTTAGCCTTTCGTCTGACTTTCTTATTCGCTGAATATATGTTTATGACAGAATTTTGTCTGGCCGCATATGTGCGGTTTGACTACATCGATAGGTCATACAGTTCATGGTTCGCTCAGGTAAGTTTCGCGCTACTCCCATTTATAACTTCAACCATTGAATTTAACAATGTGTTATGGCCTAGATTTTGCACTTGAATAAATCTCAGTTGTGGTTGTTCAACGACAAGCTTTCATGAGTCATATTCAGACGACCGTAAACAAGTGCATGTAATCTGGCGTAATAGTCGCTTACGTATTATACTGATTAAATGATGTAAATTCAGGAAAGATACGACGCCCACAAATGCTAGCTTAGCGATTGGTTAAACAACTTTCACGCTTTACTGACCACTTTCTTTCTCATCTTTAAGTCACATTTCAATGTCAATTATAAGTTCATTGATCATAGTCGACTTGCAAGTTTTGCTCAATTACCTAACAACGTGCAGAGTTACCTCCTTGCTCTATTTGTTTTTCTCCATCTGTTATAACCTAACCTTTGTTATGAGAGTGAAACATGAGATCTTCAGGAAAAAAGCAATAACCAATAAAAATCTTAAATGTTGCGTTTTCAGTATTCTGTCTTCCTCGACTTCATACATTCGCAATATAATCAAACCCCAGACATACAGCTGAAATACGTTTTCTTCATTACAGCACAAATCAAATTAAAACATTGAAATTTTTCATCTGACTTAATTAAGCTTTTTCAGCTTTATACACTGATTTCATATAGACTAAAATATATGCAATTAAAGTGGACTATCCATGCATATTTGCGCATATAGAGTTCCTAGGCGATTTGAATTCAATGTTGAATGAAGAAAGAATTTGTTAATCCATGTACATGTAGGTGTAAGTGGTGTAAAAGGCGTGTTGGTAGGTTTTCAAGGACAAGTGGATCCTGTTTTCACTATCATGAATGAGTTTCGAGTAAATGTCGCTATGACTATAGAGGTGAGTGATTGAATATTATTGACCACGTCCGGCATCCGGTATCTACGGCTAGTATATAAAGCTGTGCATGCACTGTTCACGTGAAACTTTACAAACACGCTATTGGATGTATGCCACTGAGCAGTGGTAACACGAGGATCATCGGGAAAGTTACGTGGAGCTTTTGCACCTTTGTGATTAGACACGGTTTGACTACACATGCGCGGACATTTCTGAGGATATAACCGACATAAGCCTATGTGTTTATATACGTCCCCAATAATGGATTTATTTAATGGATTGTCGTGGATTGCCTCCAACTGAAAAAATGACTTTTTATCGCCAGACAGAAAGGAGACAGTAAAAATATACATAATATTATATATGAGGGGAAAGTAGCATCTCCCTTCCCGATTTTAGACAAATAACACATGCTAAAGTGTGTGTGCAGTTTGGAGTAAAGATCAACGAGATTACGGGATATTTGTGTTTTATGGTCTTTTGAAGAAATGGCAAATCGGTATGTGCGATTATAAAAAAATGGGACAGAAATGTTGCGAATGAATGTGTGTATAGTAACTGACAGAAACTTTTGAGAAAGTGTTAGGGAAAACGTTGTGAATCAGTGTACATATAGATGTATAGAAGTTTGAGAGGCAGGGTGAAAATCAGTTTGTGTTTGTATTTATGCAAGTCTGTGAGAAGTGATAAGAATCGGCCTATGTGTGTGCGCAAATCAGTTTGTATTTGTATTTATGCAAATCTGTGAGAAGCGATAAGAATCGGCCTATGTGTGTGGGCAAATCAGTTTGTATTTGTATTTATGCAAATCTGTGATAAGCGATAAGAATCGGCCTATGTGTGTGTGCAAATCAGTTTGTATTTGTACATGTACTGATACAAGCCTGCGAGACGCGATAAGAATCACCGTATGTGTATACATGAATGGACATAGATGGACTTAGGTGAGGAAAACTTCGCGAAACGGAATGTTCATATAGATGTATACACTATATGAAAGTAATCATCATAAAAAGTGTTTACGTCTGTTGACAAAACAGTATATGAAGCGCTTAAACGTTTAAGGTTCCGCAGAAAAAGAAAAGGCTGAAGTTTTCGATGATAAACAATGAAATCCTGAAAGGTTGTGACGGTGGCTGTGTAATGCCGTATTTATTTATTGGATAGGTGTTTTAAGCCGTACTCAAGAATATTTCACTTATGCGACGGCGGCCAGAATTATGGTGGGAGGAAGCCGGCCAGAGCCCGGGGGAAACATACGACCATCCCAGGTTGCTGATACATTGCTGACAGTCACAAATATAAATGGTTTATTTTACTTAAAACGATATACCAACAAACAATGAACATTAAGTCATTTGTACGACAGTATAAATTGTTTATTTCACAAAGGCTCTATGTGAATCGCAGACCTACACCTTATGGTTTGCACTTTGTATACATAAGTAATGCAGTTGAAACTGTGAATCATTATAATTAATTTCATCAATTGACCTTACACTGCTCGATACGATGTTCACTGAAGTTTGACAAAATAGGTAAATATGTATGTATGTATGTATGTATGTATGTATGTATGTATGTATGTATGTAAGTATGTATGCAAGCTTGGGTTTTTACGTCGTATTTAACAATGTTTCAATCCTATGACGATGGGGAATCACCGGGAGTACATACACTGTCTTGTGACAGGGCGAGTCCATGTTACCGCCACTGTAATATCTTGCCGAAGACACCAGACATGACACTCCACCCAAGTCACATTATACTGACGTCATGGCTAACAAATACTATTTTAAAAGTCTTTGGTATGATACAAGAAGGATTTAATCCCCTGTGTGCTGAGTTTAACAAAGTAGCTATGTGCGCCACTATTAACTTAGTCAGGAAACATAGACTCTAGTACCCTCGGTAACGACGTTGAAAGTCAGGAAGAAAATCTATACGTATTGACTACTATTGTCACGTACAGGAATATTCTGTTTCCCCGTTACCCATATCTGCAGATGAAAATTTGCCTATTGTTATTGTTTTAAAAAACAGTAAATAAATTGTAATTCACGCAGTTAATCCATCATATACATCTCACTGAAACTACTAGAATGATTCTCTCAAAATGCAGATGTTAAACTGTCAGCATTTCAAATGATACAACATATTAAAAAATGTGAAATAACTTGAGTGAAAGCTGTTAAATGTGAGTGTCATGCACTAATTTAAAATATTAAGGCTGATAAAGATTTAATTTTGGACGTAAAGAGATTTTTTACAAGATTTTGAGCATTTATAATGCCGATCCCAACACATATATAAACGCTAATTTCACAGTCTTAAAATAGTAATATTTTCAAAGCATTTGTAAACATGTTAAATTTCTTCAGAAACCGTGCTGCTCTACCACTGCCAATAAATTAGATTTAACAATATTGAAGTTATAAATGACATTTAAATTCCGTATATTTACAGTCAGAAAGCTGTACAAATTTCATTTCATGCTGTATTCATTGCACGATTTGAGTCTATATTTGAGTCTCACAGCCATGATCTCTTGGTTTGTCATACATGTAATTCTGAGCTTGGTATTTCTTGGACATTAGAATGGATTGAATCACGTTCACAGATCACTTCGATCAAAACCGGATTACAGGGCTATGGTGAGTTGTCATGTCAAACCGTTGTTCGTCATAACGTTACATCGTATATTATTACAGTTCATGACTCAAGACAACAAAAGATAGCTTATATACCTTGTTCAAATCCAAATCACACAATATTCGGTAGAAGGCAACAGCCTGTTTCCGGTGAGTATTATTTATCCCAATCGGAAGGTATATAATGTAAGAGCTGAAGTTCCGGTTGTTTGTTATTCACTGTCCATGGGGGAATTCCCGTTATACCGCCTTAACTGTGCGGCGCTTTCTAGACACGGACACAGGCGGTTGAGTCCTACAGGCCGCAGCTATTTTTATCACATGGGTTAATTATACGTCTTTGAGATTTTTATCCAATCAAATTTTAGACCACTGACACAAGGCCCTTCTATATAAATTCTTCCAACATGTCTTTCCCCACTCATTTCATATATTCCCACTGAAAACAAAGCGAGAGAGATTTTTAATCTGCAGGGAAGGTGTCAGAAAGAAATTCAGGTAAGCCTATATATTTTTTATGCGATTACTTTATTACAGTATTAGTGTGCCTCGGTCCGATCAATGCTTGTGTTATCATACGATGGACCAATTAAAGGCTACTTAATCGTAAATGTGACATGCGGGATCAAATAGGCTGTGATGTTTTGTAGTCGTCTCGATAATATTGTATAGTGTACAGAGTTCTGGTTATAGTATAGTAGTTTCAAGAATCAAGCGTGACACGAAAAAAAATACCTCCTTTCCCCACCAGCCAAAAGACAGATAACCCCGATTTTCTTTGACCACATAAAGCAACTGCCTGTCAAAAATATGTCTAACTGAAAACAAAAATTCTGTTGCTGCCAGTGCGTCAAGCTGCTTGGTAAGATCTACTATACATTAACCTCTATCTACGAACAGTTTTAATCCGATCATGCCGGCCTCATGCGTCATGGAATTCTTGCATAATATTCACAAAAAGGAAGAGATAAAAGTCGTCACGCTCTAATAAGAAAAGTATGAGCTGGAGTAAACAGTGAGGTGTGATTACGTGATTCTGCCTTCATAGGCGGCTGAATTGAAGGTGTGAAATAATTTTTAAAAAAAACCCCGCAGCACAATGAATAGTGGCGAGTTCGAGTCCACGCATTGGCACTTTGTTCCAGCCTTATGCGCATATGTAAAGTGACTGCAAGGCTGGTAAACGTCAACCTGATGCTATATATTCTCCGATTTGGACTATAATGGGACCTCCGTGGCTCAGTTGGTTAGCGCACTAGCTCAGCGTATTGGCCCAGGAACCTCTCACCCGGTCGCTGTGAGTTCAAGTCCAGCTCATGCTGTGGGCAAGAGTCGAAAAAAGATTCTTCGCATGGAGGTACATGAAGATGGAGATTTTACTAACCATTTACGTAATAGTCGCTCCTAATTAGCTGCGGCTGTTTGACAAAAACAGCTTGGTTGAATGTCAAATGATACAGACGGATGACCTCCAGTGCATGGCTAAACCCAGTTCCGTTCGTAATTAATCTGATTTTAATTGTTCACATGATGCCTCAAGATGTAATAGAAGGCCTGTCAGCAACTTGTGGTTTCCTCCCACCATAATGCTGGCCGCCGTGAAATATTCTTGACTACGGCGTAAAACACCAATCAAATAAATACTTAAATATTTAAGTATAAAGTTGTTCATACTTGAGAACGAAGGTCGCTTTATATAACTAAATCCATCTATCAATAATTCAATAAGTGACCGACAAATTTAGTAGGTGTGACAGGAAGGTCACCGTGTGAAGTGTCAGAAGATAGATGTGCACCGTTAGCGTGTTGTCAGTTTTGGTGTCATGGTAATATATGGAGATTGTAAAGCTGAGTGGCCGAAAGAGTGGATGAGTAAGTCTGCGTGGAAGGCAATAGTCAGACAGTACCGAATGGTGCATGATACATGTAGCTACAGGATTCGTTTAAAGTGATTCATTTTATTGGGGCTTAACGTGGTACTTCACACCTACTGCGTTTGGGTTAAAGGTTTGGGAAACGACGCCGAGCCCGAGAGAAGTCATCGCCCTTCGCCAGGCACCTTACGAACCTCCTGATTTAAAGCCATAGGCGAATCAGGGATTCCTTTAGATGTACATGTTGAATAGTCCTGCAAGGATTGATTGGAGCTATAACATAGTAGTTTTATATAAGAGAAACTGATTCTTAACGGTTAGCAATAGAAAAATGTGAAGAATCGAGAAATAGAGTAGGAAATATATAAAGGTGTGAATAAGAGTCGAAAAAAGATTCTTCTCATGGAGGTACATGAAGATGGGGGGGGGGGGGAATTTAGATTTTACTAACCATTTACGTAACAGTCGCTCCTAATTAGCTGCAGCTGTTTGACAAAAAAGGCTTGGGAGAATGTCAAATGATACAGCCGCATGACCTCCAGTGCATGGCTAAACCCAGTTCCGTTCGTAATTAATTTGATTTTAATTGTTCACATGATGCCTCAAGATGTAATAGATAAATTCAAAATAAGAATTTTTGCAAAAGCTTACCAATTTACCTCCATTGTTAATCAGATATTAATTTTAAATTATACATTGCTGACGGGATGCTTGTCAAACTACATGCAGGTGGGCGTATCCGGAAGTGTGATAAATAAATTAACATCACGTGAGATATGAAACACACTCTGGGCAAAAATATGCAAATAAAGTCTTAATTGAAACAGATAATGTCTCTTCAAAATGCATCTGAACATTGCTCTATGTAAACTATCACACCCAAGCCAACGGGCAAGTAATGGGATGATCCATTTTAGATCAATGTCAAATACGAAACCTTTCAAACCAAAAGCAATTAAATAATAAGGGGTAATGTTTAAAATGAATTTTTTCCCCAAACCGTGTGGTTATGATGGACTCGTGCTACGTTGAAGGTAATAGGGGAAAAACGCTTGTGTCTGGGCGTAGCCCGGAAAAGTGTTGCACAGACAAAGCGCAATTCATGTAATCTTTACTTAAGTATGCATATATACATGATACATAGCATCGGTGTTTTAAGAGGTAAAGAACTTTCAGTTCTATTTCACAGTTAAATATTTACAATAACCTTCCTCCCACTCCTGGAGAACTTTCTTGAAACATAATCCGCCGAGTAGGCCCACAGTGTTATGTCTTTGTTAATCATATATGTGATCATCTATTTGGATCGACAAAAATTAAAGTAAGAATTCAGTGTATAACAGTAGCACGTGTTTCTGTTTATCCACTGTATAATTTCACTTGTGGGTCTATACGATCGAATGGAAGGTATTAAAATGGTAGATCCATTACCCAGTGGTAATCGACAAACAGCTTACAATACTTAAGGGTATTTAATAATGTAATAAAGATAATTCGTTTTAACCCAAAACTTGATCGTAAATGACGCATTTGGCGGTGTGTGTAACTACTGACGTCAGTGATTACTTTGGACAGTACTGACACACATGAATGAAAAAAAATCTGATACATTCTGAAAATGACACAAAATAGGTGGCATCGGCGGACTGACTTTCTTAAACGGACGCATCTATGTTGTGCTTCTACTAGCTTTATCGTAATCTCAAGACAAACAGAGAAGTCGCAATGTGTATTTGAGGGTTAGTGGCTGTGCAGATCTGACGAAGCTGTCCTTAGTGTGTCTGTTGTGTGACTGGAAACACGTTCAGCCGTTGAAGGAACTGTGTGCCACGCTCACGGGTTATCCGGTGTGTCAGTGCCGGCCCTGGCAGAAACTACAGCCAGGTTAAACCCTGCCTAAAATATTAGCGTCGATTTGTTATTGGCTTGAACCCGCACGTGTCAAAGGTGAACAGGAATTAGGCTCAAAACACAGGATTCAGGGGAAAGCCTACCCATGGTATTTGTTAAACGTTGACGGCTGTAGGGTAGAGAGGGAGAGAGCGATATTGACGTTGTTTTGCGCATTCAATTTAACATCCCCACCTCCTCAAGCAACGATGCCATGACAGTTTGTCTCAACGCGAAAAATATAGAATTGATGCATCCCAAGTTACCAAATTTACGATTTGTGGGCCGTTGTTGTGTATTGCTCTGTTTGCGCCTAAGCAGACAACTTTTATCAGCTTCAGCCATATGCGAATAATGACAGAGGTATGTCTGCGAAGAAAACTGGAGGCTTAGACGGTTTACCTGGAAAACAAACCTGTAAAGTATGAAGCATTTCGATCACGCTTCAGCTAAGTCTTATCCATACAGACTGCTGGCAACGGAGGCTGCAGCGGGACCCATACGGCCCCAAGGTTTCGTCCAGGACGGTTGTGGGTTAAACCCCGGGTATTACACTGCATAACCGTCCCGGGGCACAACTTCGCTCCACTAACTCCCACCGTTAATTTGGTCATTCAACGACAAAAACGGAGACAATGAGGTATAAAGACTCCTCCAAGTCGCTCTTTAGCTTCTTTGATGCTTTGGATTTCCTGCTGGAGATTGCTGTTGATTGTGAGGCGCTGTTGTGAATCTCTTTGATTGTACTACACGTAACTATGTAGAATACTGAGGTAGAGGTATTCAGAACTCGTTTCTACCTAAACGATACGTTCGTCGTTAATTAAGGTGTTAAGTCTCCTGTTACCCAAGAGTTATTCGAATTGAGTGGATCTCAAGATGTCGGTAAGTAAGTAATCATTCCTGATATTTAAGAGATATTTAAGAATTTAGAGACAGATTTTGTATTCATTCACGGTAGCATCGATATGACTCATTCCTTAGCTGACTTTCTTGAACTGACTGTATAGGTGACATTCTTGAGAACAGTTTCGTGAGTTGAGCATCAAGAGTTGACTACAGATGGCATTTTGCGTTGACTGCACCTTCGTGAGTTTTAGTACATTTGTGTTTCGTGAGTTTTAGTACATTTGTCTATAGTGAGTTGATTACATTTGTCTTTTATGAGTTGACTAAATTTGACTTTCGTAAGTTGAATACATTTGACTTCCTTGTGCTAGCTATATAAATGACTTCCTTAAATGTTTCTCTGGCTGAATATTCGCTCACATCCGGCAATGCTTCATTCATCTCTCATCATGCCAGGATCTTTTTTTTCTTCAATAACGTTGTGAACGGCGGATTTCCTTCAGCAGTGGGGTATCTCTGTTAGCCTGGATATATATCAGCTTATCCCAGCTCTAACGTAACCACGTATTTATCCCTATAGTGAACGAAACGAAAATAGAAGAGTAAATAAACGCTTTTACAAAATCATTGCTCACATATTTTCGCTAAGAAATATTCGTGTTGTTAGCGAGCTCGCATGGTTGTCAGCTGCAAGGAATATTTACCATATTTGCTGACCAATCTTTTCTGACCGTGAATCTGCCTAACCTGCTCTCGCGCTGCCTATGCTGGCTAAATTACACTCGCTTAACAGGCATTGCAAGTTCTGCGCAGGTATGTGAATCCACCATGTCGTATTTATGTGAATGCCGAGGTACACAGAAGTGACATATGTTAGCATAGTCTTATAATCGCAATGCACACAACGACACCAGGATGCATTAGACTAATTATATATCCACTGAACAGCCTGGATTTAGATAGTCATTTGGAATTGTCTCCGTGGGACAAGTTAGAAGTACTTGCATTACGGTAACCATGGAACCAATAGTCAACTTTATGCGATACAGCTTTGGGTGATTTCTATATAATGATCCAAACCTGTGTGATTAGGGATATTACTAATATTCCTAATGAATAGCTTCCTATTCCAGCATGTGTATATTCTAACGTATACGTAGTATAGCTATCTTGTTAAACTTCACTATAGGTATTATTTCTTGAAAACTCTTAGCATAATACATGAGGTATTTCTTCACAATCCCAACCCCAAATGACAACAAAATTCTGAATAGTCGTGCGAGGAAATGTCTGCCATATATCGCAATGTTTATACACAGTTGATCCCAGCAAAGTCAACGCAGTCTGTATATAACATGCCATTAACTTCAATTTGTAACAACAAGGTTAACTACGCAATTATCATGTATGTCAAACAGATTATTGGATATCTGGAAAGTTGGAGGTCAGAGTGCAAAGGAAAACTGTTGTAAAAACTCCACTTCCTCCGCCAAATCAATTGTAATTGCTGGCTTTGAGCCAGAGGGTAGACTTCATCATTTTTGAAACGCAGGCTCTTCTCCGTATAGTGGAGACAGTAACGGACACATTTTCATCCATCCTCGAGCGTAACCAATAAGCCGTAATAAGTTGTAATGACACTGACCTGAAGAGTTCTGCCTTTTGTTTTCATGCCAATGTCATTAACGATTTTACGTCCAGTATTTTACACATCTTGGAATCTAAGTAAACGTTAACTCCTGGTTGATGTTCGTGACCTCCATCGCCCGTGACCTTGCCGCGTGGACGTTGGTTCAATATTGACAACGAGTGACAGGCGACGGCTTCGTTGTCTGTACATCGGTAGTGTAGAGCAAACTGTTACAAACTAGCTCCGCTTTAGAAGATCTGCACTGAAGAAGCAATAACTTCGAGACAGACATTACTGGCTATTTGTATTTTTGTTTGATTCTTGGCCTTTTTATCTTATTGTAAGTTCACCCGAAGTTTTGTTGGCCTCTTGTCTGTCTTTTCATGGTTTCGTGTGCAATCATCACAAACTGTGGAGTGTGGACATAAATGAAAACTGGTCTACGTGCAGGTTAACGTTGTTGTTGTTCTCGTACCCTCTTCGTTTTCTTTATGTGAAGTTTAAGCCCGGTCTACACCACTTGAATTTTTTTACAATGTCGACCTAATTTCGCCACACAAGTAATTCTTTTCACGTGGTCGTAGTCGTCTCTTTATCAAGTCATTCAATCTGTTAGCCAACCTTTTTTCCCGTTTTAAATTTTGAGTCCCTGACAAGGCCTCAGGCAACATAAAAAACGATTAACACAATCAGTACAACCGCTTCAGACATAACTGAAATTATTTGAAGTCTTTAAGAAGACATGCAGCTATTTAATACACTGATCTACATAGTCAATAGCTGAACATCGCTACTCACGATTTCAGGGAGGCAAGTGTTGCGACTCACAATTTCAGCGAGGCATGTTTCGCGACTCGCGATTTCAGCGAGGCATGGGTGGACTGACATGTTACATGATCTTGGTTGAACACAAAATACGGAAGAGAAACCTTGTGGGGGGACGAAGTTGATTAGTACATGTGTCTAATTATTGCGTTTTTATCTGTGTATTCGTCGTCGCTCCTTCCTATTTTTTGTGAGGAACTGTCGTTATTTTATACAACTGTGACGTTCTTTGCATACAGTTCCCGGCAGCGCTTGGGGCATATGTATACAGGAAGGGCCTCACAAACCGGTTGCGCATGCTCCAGGGGGCAAAAACATTGATTCCGATCCTCTCCGTTATTAAATAAATGCTTCAAAGTTAATATCAATAGAAATAACCGCTCCTCGTGTTTTTATTGGCCAGTCGTAGTCTACACTTCTTGGGTGAACATAACTTACTTCAGACCTGGCGACTAAACTTAACCGCAGCATGTCGTGTTAAATCTAATATATGCGTCCAATCCTTACCTGATGAGCATACAAATAGTTGTGTGGTATTTATATGGTCTTACTCATTCATAAGGTGTGATGAAACTGCTTAATGCCTACAAGCCCAACGCTCTGAAACATTCAATATATTCTCTGGAACATAAGCAACATATACACCTAAATTATGTTAGATGAAATCATCCAGTGTATTGATTGTCCTTTTCAACAGATCCGAAAACGAAACTAGTTATAGTCTAACTGTACATAAATCGACACTGTAGGCGTTTATTTGAACAAATGAGAGATATTAAACGACAATATTCCTTTCATGTACATTGAAAATTACTATAAGTACTTTGCTACATGTATATATAGAGATTGTATTTGACACATTGTTGTGAAAAAGGACAAATTTACTGATATCAAAATTGAAAGTGTTGACTAAACACAAACGTTAATGATCAACAGAATGATTAATGCTTAAGTTTGTTTGTTTATTCAGCAGGTGCGAGTATTTATTTCTCAAGAAAACTTAGAAGCTACATTATCACGGACAACAAACAGGTGGGTGCCCTGTCTTCTTTCTTATTGCATGTTATTTGTCTTGTGTAAATTATGTGAACTTTTTTGTTCATTATATCTCATCTCTATCATATGCTGGAGCTCGCGTCTTTATAAATGAGCATTGTACGACCTTGACGATAACATAAGGCTCGTTATCTATATACTGCTGGCTTACTTTGTCATCCCTTTCATACGGTGTTTCTGTCTTTCATATCTATATACCTGGTTAGTCGTATTCAACTAAAGATGATTTACATCGGTACAGTTCACACACATTTACAAGACCTATTTTTAAATCTTAGTTTAAGCTAATTTTTTGTTTTGGTAACGCCCCCCCCCCCCTCCCCAAATATACTTACAAAATTTTAGGGTCAGGGTACCTTAGGATGCCTAAGGGTTTGTATTTTTTATCTGAATAAACGTTATATGGAAAGATCGGTTTATAACCTGGAGTATGCCTCTTACACGTTTTTTCGTAATGGTTTGGGGTATCTCGAGAGATTTATTTTTTTATATGATCACTCAGATGTAGACGATCCCATTTTTAAAGTGTCCCGGCATACACATCACTACAGCGCATCACTATAGAGAAGCCCCCCCTATCAGTAGTGAGCGCGCGACAACTCCAGATGTCAAAGGTTGGTGTAGAAGCAAGACTGCTGGGCTGGCATTTCATGCATAGTGGTAGCTATGGGTAGTTGAGAGGATAGACGGCAGTCTGTGCTTGTTGGAAATGACAGCTGATTGGTAGTGATAGGCTACACTACCCCTACTAAGATATATATATACCAAACACGCCTTCATGTTAAGCAGGGAGTAAATTTTATCGTAACATTCAGCTTGTTTGAGGCGAAACATTCAAACAATGTCGCTAATTTTAGATGAGACACTTGTTAGCACGATGGATTACAACGGGTCGGAATTTGACAGGTAAGGATTGTTGATTATTTTGGGATAAATGTTTCTTTAATCCTTTTTTTTCAGATATACATATGTGACACGTTCATTCCATATTTCTGGTATTATAACGCCAGAATATAGGCGCTAATTATGCGATTATTGCCAGCTCTCGCATTGTTCATAGTGTACAGTGATGTCGGCCAAACTTTTGCTTGACGAAGGACAAAAATAAACCCCTCAAACACCCTACTTTTAGTTTCATCTGTGCATGTCATTGTATGTATGTATATGCCTGTAAAGGTTCACTGCCTCTAATGTATCTTATCTCTCATTTTCTCGCTGCAATCCCTCCAACCAGTGCATGTTACCCGCTGATAAAATCTAGACTTTACTATATATTCCTTCTTGGACTAATTATAGAATATTCCCCCACACTTATATATCAATGGTTTAAAAACCACCCTGACAGTGGCATGCAGGTACTAGCCACACCAGCATGCAGTGAGACCTTCGGAATTAACTCTTGTTACATGTTGTGTACGTCAACTTGCAGGATAATAAACAAAATGCCGTCAATGAGCCTTTAATACATTTATGATTACAAGCTTCTCGCTGTGTCAAAATTAATTATCATACCACATTAAGAGAGAAGGCGGAAAAGACCCTGGCATGATAGGTGGTTGACTGACGTGTTGTCCATTTCCTTTTGACAGCTTTGACAGATTTTAACATGTTTAAAATCGGCTGCACTATTTCTTGTGTATGAAGATGTGCTTTTTTTTTACCTTCAGTAAAACGTGTTATTGACATTAAACGTATTGATATTTTCAGAATGTCCTGGTTTAAGGCGTTTAGAAATGACTACGCGTACACATCGTACGGAGAGAACAGAAGTGCCGTCACAATAGACATCTCGTTGGCGGCAGTCATCTACGCTTCCATTCTTGTCTCCTTGGCAACATTGATAGCAACCATCGGAATTCGTGGAAAAGAGGTAAGGGCGGCTTACAACAGCAACACGTAACCACTCGGTCACATGCCAAAATAGAACTAATCGGAAACCCCAGCGGGAGTGACAATAGCAGGGCCATTGCTCTAGAACGTCTGTATATATGTGCATCCAATCCCATCGCTCCCTCGTTGGCCTTTTGCTCGACTATCCTAGAATTTCAAAACCGGTAATTTGGCGACACGTAAGCCAGACTGCACTTATACTGACAATGTATGCCGGCTGTTGCTGTTTTGGGCAATTAGACCAAAATTATATTGAACTTGAACTTTGTAATACGATGTAATTCTATATTTTTACTATGTGGTCATTGAAGCCTCTGCTGGAATTGCTTGGTATGTATGTAGAAACTCCATTCAGGCCTTGCACCTGAAATTCCTTTGGAAAGGATTTAAAATGCAGACACTTTTTTGTAGATGTGCTCATTGGTATCTACCGAGCCATATACATAGTCAGTTTATGATTATTTCCAGAAAAAAGTTTACGAAAGTACATATATTTATATTTTATCAGTCCCAACCACCCCAGGGCTACAGGTCTACAATTATTTCCTTTGGGTCATATTGAAACGATGCAGGTGTAACATAGGATAGATTAAAGCTTTTTTGTAGGGTGGCTCGATTTATCAGAGATGTGTACGTGAGCGTGTGTCCTAAAATGGAACGGTTGCATGCTAGCTTTTAATCAGAGAAAAAGTGAAAAGAATTTTTTGTATATATGAAAAAAATCAATCGGGTATGGCGTTCTAGTGGCCTAGTTCAAGTTCAGTCGCTATGATACACCGTCGCTGCTTCATGCATGATAGCATAACCGCAGCTAACAAACTGCATTCTGTGCTGCAAGTCCAGAGAACCGCGCGAACCTATTCAAGCTTCTGTAGGATGTATGTCAGAGATAAAAAAAAAAGAAAACATAACTTAGTTTAGACATTGTAAAACCGTTTTATTATCTGATTACCCGCATGTTCCATCTCTGAAATAATACAGGTTTCTTTTCCACTAGCGTTTACCAAGGACAGCGGCAACGCTCTTGTGAAAGTCATATAAAGATACAATATTGAGTTACAGAGGTAATGCGTAAAGAATACAACATCTTTATGTTACATTTGATTTCACCACATGGTTATAGCTTCTGTGTTTTCTGTTAAACAGAGATGGTCCACATTTATACGGGTGGTGTACAGTTTGTTTATAGGAGCAGCACTTCTAGGTGAGTTAATTAAAACTTTAAGTTCTGGAAGATTTCTAAATGAATGTGACTAGCGAATGTATAACAAATGAGATACCGTCTGTGATGATAAGATTTGCGAAAATATATGTAATACTATGTATTGTATAAATCCAACGAGACACAAAATAAAATTACTGTGGCTTTTAGGCATATATTTTAAGGTTTAGCAAATAATGTGATTTTTTGTCAATCCTTTTGTCTTATTTTGTTTTTGTTCAGTTAGCATATTTGGTCATGGCTGGCAGACAGGGTCGCTGTATACCAAGAGTTTTTATACTTTCGTGTCCAGGCATAAGTTTGAAGGCATCGTGGGGCTGAAGATGGGATTAAGTAGTGTCAACATCACTCTTTCTGGTAAGTATTCCACTCTGCCCTGCTTTTTGTGAACACACAGACTTTAATCTTAATTCTACAAATTTTATACCGTGTTATTTCTGAGGCTTTTGGTAAAAATTTTAATAAGATAACATTAATCACATTTCAGCTATTTGAAGTAAGGTAAAAACAGTGGAAGTAAGGGAAAAAATCATGGAACTAAGTATTATAACTATTTAGCGGCAGAATTTCCACACACATGAACACACAGAACACACTTGTTTGACAATTAGAAGCACTTTTAAGTGATCTACTATAATTATACATGCAAGTGCCTTTATACTTTCCACTGGCTAATCTGGATGAGTTACAATTAGCCGTATCATGTCTTTACACCCACCTATCAGTTTAATTACTTGAATCTACCTCACTAGCTCCAGGCAAACAAGTCACTCAAGTATAAACACCGTTGTATGAATCAGCAGGCTCCGGGTATATGACCAGTATAGTTGTCAGGGTAATCGCCTATAGCTCCTAAAGGTCAGAGGCCCTTCCAGTCAGCCTTACATCCCACTGGTTTCCCTGCACGCTAGTTTAAATAACTTAACACAAACTTATCACCCATTTACTGAATTTTCCCTCTCTCTCTTTTTCAGGATCCTTCAGTCCACATAACAGCGAAGTGCATTATAACGAGAGGCTACAATGGTTCGATGGTAAGCAATATTATTTGTAGTATAAATTATAAGCTATTAATTTTTCTCTAAAGTCAAAATAAATGCATGCTCTAATACATCAAGGAAATACTAGCAAACTTAGCTTTACGTGACAAATGCATATGTCAGAGGATTAAACTTAAAAGTCAGTTTCTTATTTTGGTTTTTGTTGTCGTCCACACACTGATGTATTTGTTTGAAACCTATAAAATCAGAGTTAGAACTGAATGTTCGTAGAGGAAATTGAGGGTACAAAACGGCTGTAATTGCGGAGTGAGCTAGCGTGTGTTGCTCTGTTACGAATCTAGGCTTTGTTGACAAACGCCTAAAGCTGAATTTCTTGTGGTCTTGTTGTCAGTGTAGTTTGTTTGTATAACGCCAGTGTCTTTTTAAACGAGTGCTGTGCTCAACACCCATGGCATACCAATCTAACATTTTGATAGGTATTCCATCAACCAATCAGCGTTGTCAGTAAGGACATTGCCACCCAGATGCTTAATTCAAATGTCATAACCAGGCGTATGACAATTTTTTCACAATAAATTTGAGAGGAAAAAAATTTCTGTAGGGAAAATATTTTCATTTCAACTGAAGTATTATGACCGTCCACACAGTTACTAAAAATGAATATGAGAGTCTGTATATAGGCTGTCTTAGTAATTTGAATGAACTCTTTATTTTACTCCCTTTAATTACAACAGTAGGTCAGCTGCAGTCGGAATACAATGGCTGCTTAGAGAAGGGTTTACCGGAGCCTATCCTCTCCGTGGCGTCATACTTCAGCTATGATGACGGTGGACTCAGATGGGGAAGGAGCTTCAAAGATGCTGGTTATTTCGCCTACGTTTTACTGTGGTAAGCAGACTCACATGTATTTGCATTAGATACTGCTTTAATTAGCAGTATCAATCATTGAAAATAGGCCTTTGCCTTAATGATCTAGATCTATTCCCTCATAACACAAAGAACCTGGAGCCAAAATTATGTTTTGATGTAATAAACATGCAGACTTGATTAACTTTACTGATTGGTTGACCTCAGCGTATTGCTGCGAGCTATAAAAAAGCATTTTTAAATGCATGCATTAAAAATAATTCTTGTTTTCTTTTATGTAGGACAAGCTTTGCCTTTTGGCTTGTTACGAACGTTTTGCTGTCAAGCGTTGTGTTTTACGGGTCCGCCATGTTTCTACTAAGTGGGATCACGATAGACCTGGCGGTAATCATCTATCACGTGCTACAACCACAACACGTCATGAAAATACCGTTTCAAGATGGCTTCCTCACCCTGAGATACGACTGGTCGTTTTGGTTAATGGTGGCAGCCGGTGAGTATTACACCCATTTCTCCGTCTCCCATGAGATTACAGTTCCTTCTGGAGGGTTATATTTACAAATCTAATCAATCAATGAGTCAGTCAATCAAATACGCAATCAATCGATAATCACTTCTTATTGTTACAGGAATTCTAACTACCCTTCTGGGACTCCTTCTCTTGCTACTGGACTGGGTCATACCTAGGAAGCTGTCACTGTTTTTCTTGGTTGATTCCTTGTTGGAGGAAGATGAGGATGAAACAAACCACAATCTGGCCAGATCACCCAACGAAAATAATTTGGTAGGTTAACTCAGTGACATCACAAATTACAATTTGATGACTGTATAGGTATTAACTGGTATGAGTGCAAAATAAGAAGAAAACAATTTTCAGGTGGCTCATACTTGAATAGAATCGTTACCTAAAACTGTGGAAAAACTAAGATGGCAGTTTGCTTATGTTAATTAGATTTGCATTGTTTTTTCAGACACCCAGAAAACGGCCTTATCTGTCCTTGCTCGATAACGCGGTGACCAAGAATGGTTTGACGAAAAGTCAAACAATAGATCGCCAGACGTCGACTTTGAACGGAGACATTCAGATCAACATATACCACTCAGCAGAAGATGTGAGGACGACGACCAACTTAAGCCGAGCACCTCAGTTTCTCAGTCACGATTGCTTGACTGTAGACAGTTATCCGCATGGAAGCCAAAGACAGCTTATCGAAAATGAATTCCCACAATATGTTAATTCAGCTTCCGAAGTCTCTTCGCTAAACAGCAGTATGGAATCTTTACCGTTCGAACAGAGTGAGCTGAAACACGTGGCAATCTCCATTCCCGATGAAATAAGACCGGATCCGGAAGTCAACAGTCCCACAGAGGAAAAAGACACACACTTGTAGTTTCTGATTGGACCGTCAAAGAGGCCATCTGACCAATGAACAATATAATGACTGGCTCGATGGACCTTTCTGACCTCAAAATCACCCATAATTGTCTTTCAAACGTAATATATATAATTTGTTAAATATTTGCATAATTTAATGTACAGTTAATTAAAACAACAAAGGCTGTTTACAGCTGAATGCTCATTAGACTGGGACCTTGTTAACAATTTGCATGGAGTTAGATCACACTGCGTGAGACAGAGCAATAGATTACTAAACCTTAGGACAATGCAGATGTCATCCAGCCCTTAGCCTTGCTTATAGCTAAAAATTTGGCTTTGTTCTTGGTGAAATATAGCCATTTTTATCTTTTGCTACATCATGTTCATTCCATAGTATCTGATGACAAACCTCCCTCTGTTTTTCATATACGATGCAAGGGTAGGCATTGATTTATTAATCTTGAGATATCCATATCGTAATGCAGTAGATAGCATATAGTTATCATAACAAAGACCGAGTGCTGGGAAGTTGAAGGCACAGTTATTTGTAGATCTGTAACTTGATTAATTAATAATTTAAAGCTTTAATTGATATGATAAATCAAATTTACATTGGATATGACAATCGTTATAAGAGGTATCCTTCTTCGTTGTACATGTATGTATAGTACGGTATATTTCATGTTTTGTTTTTTTTTTGTTTGTTTGGTTTTTTTTTACCCACCCCTTCCCTTAGTTATTTTTTCGTGTCACTTTGGAAAGAGATTGTACACGTTAACACTGTCTCTGTGCAATGCTAAATATGACTTGTTCCGCAATGTCGTTAACGTAGACTTGGAATTCACGAGCGTATGTAGGAATAATGTCTCGTGTGGTATGTGACCAAGCGAGAGCTGACAGCAGTGGTAAAATGGTGGAATGGCGACTGTTCTAAATTCGTAGGTCACGATCTCAAACAACCCGACCTGCTTGCTCAAACTATAGCGCCTTGTTACCCGCTCTGTCTGCTACTCTACTTCTCTACGTATTTGGCTGTTCTAGGTGTCCGAATATAATTGTGTTGAAAACACTAGTCTGGGGATCCAACCGTCCCGTTCAGAAGGTGGTAAAACCACTGAGGTCATTCCTGGAAAGCGACAGAATTCTTGTCATTGCCTTTATCCATGGAGTGATCTCACTTGTCCAGAATGTCACATGACCGTTCCTCGAGAATGCTCATGTGCTTTTATGTAATATTTTGTAAGTATGTACATATTATGGTTTTAACGATGTTCGCCGTCATGGGAATAAAGAGTGACCTGTTTTCTTGAAATATATCTCCTTTCTTGCTTAAATCCTTTAGTATAAAGAGTTGTATAGTGATGTAACTGGAGTTCACGACTCTTTCATCTTGGGCTTTGCTAGATAAGCGTGTTGGCTTATTTTAGGGATATATTTGGTGCTTTGGTGACAAGAAGTTATTGATATAGCTAGTATGATCAAATACGCTGCTGAAAATCTGTGTATCATACTTATGAAAGGTCGTCAGTTACCTGCTAGAGGTCTATACTTTATTCCGGGCATTCTGGTTGCTCGTCGAATAATATACATGTATTCTTAAGGACGGCGTTAAACACCAAGCTCATTAGATCAATCATTGCATCCATCTTCCGAAAATAGCCCTAATTTGTATTATTTATATATTTATTTGATTGGAATTGTACGTCGTATTTCACTTAGACGACAGCGTTCAGCATTATGGTGGAAGGTAACCGGAAAGAGCTGGGGGAAACCCACGACCATCCGCAGGTAACTGATATCCCCCTTGCGACCGAGAGGAAGCCAGCATGAGCTAGACTTCAACTCACAGCGACCACATAGGTGAGAGGCTCCATGGTCATTGTGCTGCGCTAACACGCTAACCACTGGGCAATTAAGGAGCTCCTCCTAACTTGGATAAAACATCAATAAAATATACGTGTGCAAAATCAGCTGATAAAACTAGTATAATTTTTGCATACACTGTTTTTATCTGCACTACAACGCATATTTCACTCAAACCACATACCACGCCACAGGCATCTGGAAGACTTTCAATTGTGAGACCGACAGCCGAGTCAGTCGAAGCTGGATTCGAACTCCTGATCACACAGGCCTAGTTCTATTTAGTTATTTATTTTGTTTAGAGTTCTACTCAAGAATATTTTACTTTATATACGACTGGGGCCCACATAGCTGTAGTATATTCAGGGTTTATTTAATATAGCTACGTTTTAGTAATGGTCTGATTGGTTTATACACGGATAAACTTAACGATGTTTTGGGATTAGCAGATTCTTTGAAAAGGGTGGGTACACTATGGTGTGCGCGTCATCACATTGACCCTAAAATAAACAGAAGTATGTAAATGGACTGTATTGAGTTATTTATTTCATCCGGATTACTCTTGTCATTACACTTGCTCACCCACATATAAGTGAAACAGGCTCGAATCCAACTTTATACGCAAAAACGGTGCATATGAAAAACTGTAAGTGATGTAAAACCCGGATCTGTAACGGGATTCCTTTTGTAATGGAACACACGGTATACATAGCCTATAAGGAATGACACTTAAACTACGAGAACCTCTTAGCGTATTTAAAAATCAAAATGTTCAATAACCAAGTATCGATAGGTATAACCAGCTTTCATTTCTTTTTGTTGTAGGTCTACATTTTTGTTTCCTTACGTGGGCCTAACTGTATATTTGTTTAGGAATGGAATAGTGTCTGTGGTCCTGTAATGGAAAGTAAATGATCAGTACTTGTCAGTATAACCTTTCCAATTCATGAATGGTTTAGCAAAGATCTTCCCGAAAAGGATGATTGCTAACTCTGGTTACACGTGCAAGGTGTAGCCCAGATTCCATATAGACTGGGCCCGCATTTATCAAGCAAACTAGAATCTGAATTTCTTAAAAAGACAAACTTAAAACAAATTTTAAACTTTCCACAGCAAAACATTTTATTTGTAGTTGTGTTTGAATTTTTGACTTGAATCTAAGGCCTTTGATAAACACGGGCCCTGGGAATTAGCTGGGGTCACGCGTAGTAATGCGTGTTTGGAACCAGTGCATAGCAAACATGCCTCCTGGTCTTACTTGGACTTTTGCTAAATCTTTAGTATAAAGAGCTGTACTTAAATCCAAAAAATAATAATAATAAATACAAAAAAAAACGGATGCATTTTAATGATAACGCCTTCTGGTAGAATACAATACAGGCTGTAAACCCTGACAGTATTAGTTTGTAATAACTACTTTAAAAATGCACCCAAGCAAATAATATATTTAAAACTTACATATATTTTAATACTAGCTTTAACACGCTGTGAGCGTTCACTCAACACACGAAAAGTAACGTATGGATTGTTCTCTTTAATCCTTGTTGTTCTCTTGATCCTTAATATCAGTACTTTACATATTCAATAATTTGTTGCTGGTGTATAATTATTTGTAAGTCTGTCGGCAAAGTAATATTATTACTACTTACTACTTAGATTCAATTTGTAATGTATACATATATTTTAAAGATTTTGTGATAATACACAATGAAGCTTCTAGTCACAGATTGTGTCACACCTAAAAGTATGAATGAAATAATGTAACAGATATTCTAAATACGGAGGCGTATCAAATGAATAACATATAAGGATGACTGAGCTTCTTTTTGTCGTATTTATGCTCTTACACGGTCCATTTCTCCACACTGAAATATGTCTCCTGAAAAAAAAATTGGTAAACTTTATTTGCTCATTTGTATTGGTATTTTTGACTGTTTTTAAGAGTGCTTTACTTAGAAGGCAGCCTTAAGGCCTAGGCTGTATGTAGATGTAACGTGACAGACGCCGTGAAAAGAAAACCATTGTAATTTGCAACAGCACCCATCATAATGATATCCCTGGATTCATACGCGAAAGGTTTATCGATATCAAGCTATGGATCCTCTGGTATGTAGGCCTACATATATCACACCAAGCTAGTAGTGTTCCCAAAGTGGTAAATACGTGGATGTATGTTACGTCAAGGACACAATCGTCAGATGTTCATTTTCCTCGTGCTGTCAAGTTGGATTCGATGTTAACCTGTTTGAATAAATGCATGTTCTCTCTACACAAGGAAAGGGCTATTATCACCTATGGAAAATGTGTATTAGGAGAGAGATTGTCATTGTCAAACTTTCCACGAAGAAATGAGCATCTATTTCAAGGCGTTTATGAATAATCACAAAGGATCAGAATCCAATTCATCCGGCTGGATTAAGATTATGGCCTGTAATCCGGATATTAAGATTACCGCACATGCACGAATGCGTCTGATACTAATTCATGTTTGGGGCCAAAATAACATTCCAGTCATAACTATTGATAATTTATCCCCAGAAAAGAAAATCTACAACATTTCATATAGTCATTTCAGTTTACATTTATATCCTTCACACTTACATGATCATTTCATATTGAGGAAGCCACCAGGTACGTGGGAAGGTCTGTCAGTAACCTGCGGATCGCCGTGGGTTCCCCTCCCACTATAATGCTGGTCGGCGTCGTGTAAGTAAAATATTCTTCAGTACCGCGTAAAAAAAAAACAATAAAATAAATAAATAAATAAATAAATAAACAAATAAATAAATAAATAAATATATCAATCTCCGTTAAGCAGTGGTTAGTAACTCTTCTCTTCTAAAAGGACAAGATTTTCTTACTGGTTCCCTTGCCATTGGGATCGTGAGTTTAAATGTAACTCCCGCTTGTTCTGCTGAGGTTTTAGAACGCAAGTTTCATTAAGTTACTTGCGAAGGGTGGAACTACTATTTCCTCCACCTGAAACTTGAATCCCATGGCATAAATTAAAAATTCCCTGAAAACGACATAAAACATTAAAATAAAGAAAAGTATCTCTGTATCCGTTTGTCTGTATAGCTACGGACGCCATGAAAACTCGATCCAATCCTTAAAAAGATAAAATTCTGGCATAAGCGACACAGAATGTTACACAGCTGACTATGCCAGCGTGCGTCAGTGTGCAATTTGGCGTGATCGTGCATGTGAGTCTACTGAGAATTCACCAATAACTTTCACCCAAGTACACCTTTTTCACCTCAAAAGTAGAAGATAGAAACAAAAGCATGATATAAACGTCGAATGAAAGAGTTATTTGTAAAAAAAAAATGGTTTCATCACTTTTTTTAAATGACAAAATAACATTTAAATTTGAAACCACCGATTTTTATATATCGTCTTTGCATACATGCCTACTGTTCTCAGTGAGGATATGATGAATGTCTGACAATTTTTTTTTGTGTATGATTTAGATCTTCTCTCCTTCCAAATATGGTAAAACAGAATTTTAGTCATAATTATATTTATATAAAATTCTGATTGGCTAGTTCCGATTTACGCCTTTGGTTGTATAAAAACATTACATTTGCATTCAAGTATACAATTATTAGACATACTTGGCAGCTTCATATAGAACATTATTATGCAATGATGATATAAACCAAAAGGTGGTCTCAAATACCCGCCATACAAAAAGAGCATATTAATAATTACTTTTCACAGTCTTTCATGAGAAGTTTGCACGATTTTTACGTTTTCTAGAGATCTAGGTTACCCGTCTATAGATACGTTCGCGTGTGTCAGATATCGTTATGAACCAGTTTGCATCGTCAACCGGAACACAGTATCGCCAGATGCATTGTCTACGAGCACGTAGTAGACCATAAACAGTAAATATTTCATGATTGGGAACAATATATATGCATGTTTGATTTTTTTAATTTTTTGCAAGTATTCTCACAAACGAGGAGAAACATTTCCGCACATTGTATGCTGTGCATTTCCATTTTACCTTTTGTATGTAAACGATTGAAAAAAAAAGCAAAAAAAAGATGTTTTGTGTTTTTTTCTTTTGTTTAGTTTTCACTGCTTTTTTCTGTTTTCTTTTTTATATTTTTTTTTATTTTCAATTTTTGGCTTCCTTTTTCAAGGTTTTCGAGGACGTCGTCCCCATTTTGACGCATGGTGAATTTATTCATCCATCTGTGATCGTCATAATGCGGATGAATTGAGCTGAACATAGGAACTATACGGTTTATCCCCCTGTGGTAGCTGTCATTGTCGCGATAGTGTTTCTCTTGCTGAATACATTCATAATATATCTTGTTTCAAAAAAAATAAATTCAGAAAACAATTACACTCAATATCTATCTTTAGTTGTCCTCTTTATTGTGTATCAGTCTATCCGTTCTTGTCATAATTTGTTTGAATCCCGCTTTCGTTGTTTGGCGACAGTTGTAGTTGATTTTGCTAATGAGTCATTTGTGCCGTCATAACAACTTGTCCTCCACCATTGTCATTTGCTTGCCAAATCTGCTTTAACACACGCATTCCTTTACTCATTTAACCAACCGCCGTCTTGAATATTGCGTGAAACAAGTACCAAATATATAAATGAACGGCGTAGTACTCAGCTTATACCTGGAGCCTGGTGTTTAGGTGCTTGGTATGTTTTTCGCTTTGTTTGAAAGAAAAACAAATGAAGTTATCAGATGTCATCTTAAGACAAGATGAACATGACCTTATGACCATCGTAAACTTGAATGTCTTCTCTTTGCTTGCATGGTCCATTGAGCCCTTTTGTTTGTTCACATCCCTTGGTAGAAGAAACACGTCTAGTGCACAAAACCTTCTCTACAAAAGTTTAGTGAAAAGACAAAGCGTGTAAAACTGGCTATTGTTGTGCCATTTCAAAAAGGTAGATGCAATAAACCTACACGGAGATTTAACCCACAAAGATAAAAAGTATCCTCGAAAAACAGAGTAAGCGGAAACATTAAAGGTCAAATGAAATGAGTTTTTATCATTTAATAGCTTTGAAATTATCTACCGCTAAGAACCAGTTTTCTACAAATGCAATTTTACGGTCAAGTTTGCAGGTACATGTGTATTACCAATGTAGATCCAGTAATTACAAATACAGGTAAATTCGTTCTTCGCAGACTATCAACACTAATATTTTGACATACTTTCATTGTTGTTCTTCCTGTCTTCATAGAACACACAATGGACTAAGCGCTTTCGAGTATATCTTAAACTGAGAGTGTTATCAGTTAATCTAAATCAATATGAATGCAAACCTATATGAGAATCTATAATTCGTATACATTCGTATGTGAGCCGTCAACCAATAAGGACGTTCCAGGTCAATAAACGCAGGGCCAATTCCCAAAACGACGTATAACACAAAGCACCAAAGAACTAAGAACGTAAAGTTAAAAAATAACACGGAATTATGAAAAGAGAGGCAGTCAACGGTTTTCAGTGATGTTGGAAAGACGCAAGGTATGTTCTAGACGACTGAGTAAGATCAGTATTCAATAATTTTTTTATTATTTGATTGGTGTTATCAAATGTGGTACAAAAATCTGAATCGCAAGTACGGGCAATGAGATGTAAGCAAACTCACCTAACATGTTTAAATTAATAGAAACATATCAATGTAGACAGAAATTAAACAGAAAAATCCAAATAAGGTAATAGCGACCCTCGAATTAGCTAATTTGCGCTTAAGTGCGCTCATATGGTTCTGCGGATATCGCCCAATTCGAAGCTTGTGAACAGACAATCTATTTTAGTGCAATAGTACGAATTGCAAGAGATTGAAGTCGGAAGTAAATCCTGACCGAAGTAAATAGACAAAAGGCCGGATCTCACCGGTAATATAATCTGTTGTAATCTGTCAACTATAAATAACACTGTCGTGACATCTTGTTTTCCATGTATCTGTAGAAAGGCATAATCTCTTATCGTGTGCAATGTCCATAGATCAAGAGGACCCGGATTAGCCAACCGGATCAGAGAAAACTGACGTCAATCAATCGATTACTGGACGCGTTACTCATTTTGTCGCAACCGCGATCTGTACCACGAGGGCAGTTAAAGAATTTAGGAAATTTTTATTTGTATCCCGGAGGCTCATGGTTAGTTTAGGGAACTATTATTTGTAACCCGGAGGCTCATCGTTGGTTTGGGGAATTATTATTTGTATCCCGGAGGCTCATCGTTAGTTACAAAGTGTTCTACAAATGTCACTGCACATTAGGATGAGGGAGAGAAAGACAGAAAACTCTGGGTCACTTAAAAAAAACAGATATCGTTATTATTTTCGGAAATCACTTCCTGCGTAGTAGATTTACATGAAAGTGGGCGTTTGTGCATGGCTTTGCGCCGATAGGTCATTTATTTATTATTTGATTGGTGTTTTACGCCGTACACAAGAATATTTCACTTATAAGACGATGGTCAGCATTATGGTAGGAGGAAACCTTGCGCCGTTAGGTACAATTATATATATGCACTCTTTCGGTTAGGTCATGTTTAGTTAGACTGAATAGATTGGCGAGATGGGCATGTGTCCACATCCGATATTTTCCGAAAGAAACGATGAAGCTATGACTCGAAAATATATCTGTGGTCACGGAAGAATTGATAGTATTAAATAATAGTATTAGAATGAACAAATTTTTGTTTAGTAATTTATTAACTGTTAACTAATGGAGATGTGAGAATTAGTAATAAGATGTAGAGATTTTTCAAAAAGTTGCTTAACATCTCAACAGGCCTGCAATGGAAAATATTACACCGGAGTAGTATATGGGCATAAATATGGGCATACATGAATAAAAATGATTTATTTATTTGATTGTTTTACGCCGTAGTGAGGAATGTTTCACTTGTATGACGGTAGCCAGCATTATGGTGGGAGGAAACCCGGGGGGAGGGGGAACCCACGACCAATCCGACGGCTGCTGGCAGACCTTTCCATGTAGGGCCGGGGAGGAAGCCAACATGAGCTTGATGTCACAACGACCGCATTGGTGGGATCCTCCTGAGTGATTTTCATTTTCAAGTATTATAAAAAATATTCACTTAAAATGTTTATTAACCAGTTATAAAAATGATCGAGTTGTTCTGACAGGATCAGCTCCATGGAGACGAGCAAAGGCAACGTCAGCAAAGAGCAGGACATTCAGTCTGGTTGATGGGTTCACAGTATCATTTAGGTGGTCTCCGTGGCTGAGTTGGTTATAAATAAACAATATCATTTACAGAAGACAGAAAAAGAATCTACACAAGGTTCAAAACCCTGGTGAAAACCGTATGAAGCAGCAAATACTCAGGTCTTTACAAGATGTTCACTGTTTTCTTGACCAATAATAAGCACATCATTTCTTGAAAATGGTACGAAAACCATATTTGTTTTTGCTAGTTAGATTAGATCGAACTTAATGAATCAGGGCAATAGTGTGCAAATTATTGTTCGACAAGATGGGAATCTAGAATCATCTTGAATCATCACGGGATGTTATCAGGTCTCCCAAGGGTCATCCATCAGAAACAAGTATTTGTTGAGAAATGAGATAAAATCTCAGCAGAACAACATAAAATCTCTTCCCTATGAACTGAGCTTGGTCTTAAGCTTCAACTCAGGAAACCTTAAGGCAACTAGTCTTGAAAAACTAATGCAGGCCAGAATGATCAAGTTTTGGTAAAAGTCGACAACATAATGTGGACCTTGACTGTAGGGAAGACGGGCACCAAAATTTCAATTCATTATGATGAAGGCCTGAGAAAAATGTCCGGGAAACTACAATTTGGGGAATTATACCCATAACGTCACTAAAACAGACAAGCCGACCGGAAACTACAAGATCCCCTAATACCAACCTGGCCATTAATTACACGATTACACCATTGCAAGAGTAGTAACTATATGATTACTTCAAGCAAAAGAAAACCAGTAACTAAACGACTACATCATTCAGCAGACAACTTGACCAGTACTTTACGATTGCTTCGTAGCAATAGACAACTTGGCCAGTAATTACACGATCAATTCATACAATAGACAACTTGACAAATAATTATACGATCAGCTCATACAATAGACAACTTGACAAGTAATTACACGATCAGTTCATACAATTGACAACTTGACAAGTAATTATGCGATTAGTTCATACAATAGACAAATTGACACGTAACTACATGATCAACTCATGCAACAGACAACTTGACAAATAATTATACGATCAGCTCATACAATAGACAACTTGACAAGTAATTACATGATTAGTTCATACAATAGACAACTTGACAAGTAATTACCCGATTGCCTCATACAATAGACAAGTAGGCCAGTAACTACCTGATTACTTCATAGTAACAGGCTACTTGGTCAGTAACTACCCGAATGTCTCATAACAACAGACTACATGTACTTGGCTAGTAACTACACTATTGCCTCATTGCAATAGACAAGCAGGCCAGTAACTATCCGATTCCCTCATTGCAATAAACTACTTGGCCAGTAACTGCTCGAATGTCTCATAGCAATAGACTACTTGGTCAGTAAGTACACGATTGCCTCATAGCAACAGAATGCTTGGCCAGTAACTACACTATTGCCTCATTGCAATAGAAAAGCAGACCAGTAACTACCTGATTCCCTCAGAGCAACAGAATACTTGGCCAGTAACTACACTATTGCCTCATTGCAACAGACAAGCAGACCAGTAACTACCTGATTCCCTTACTGCAATAAACTACTTGGCCAGTAACTACGCGATTGCTTCAAAACAACAGAATACTTGTCCAGTAACTGCACGAATGTCTCATAACAACAGACTACTTGGCCAGTAGTTACAGGTTTGCCTAACAACGACGGACTACTTCGCCTGTAACTACAAGGTTTCCTCATGACAACAGTCTACTTGGTCAGTAACTGCCCGAAAGTCTCAGAGCAATAGGCTACTTGGCCAGTGACTACACGGTTGCCTCATTGCAATAAACTGTTTGGCCAGTAACTGCACGAATGTCACATAGAAATAGACTACTTGGCCAGCAACTGCTCGAATGTCTCATAGCAATAGACTAATTGGTCAGTAACTATACGATCGCCTATTAACAACAGAATTCTTGACCAGTAACTACATGGTTGCCTCATAACAACAGAATACTTGACCAGTAACGACATGGTTGCCTCATTGCAATAAACTGCTTGGCCAGTAACTACACGAATGTTAGACAGCAATAGGCTACTTGATCAGTAACTATACGATCGCCTCATAGCAATAGACTACTTGACCAGTAACTACAAGAATATCTCATAACAATAGACTACTTGGTCAGTAACTACAAGAATGTCTCATAGCAATAGACTACTTGGCCAGTAACTATACGATTGCCTCATAGCAATAGACTACTTGGCAGCTTACTAAACGATTGCCTCAAAGCAATCGACAACTTGACCAGTAAATACACATTTGCCAGACCAGTGAAGTACTCTTAAATTTGGTTTTAAAAACTTATGAATCAACAAATGCATCAATAAATCTTAGCGATGCATGACTATGTCTTTATTACCACTGGGGCAAAATTTACGGTCAGCGATACGTTGACAGCTGCACGAATCAGTAATAGCGATTTAATTTTTGCTCTCAAATTGTATCTGCAACAAAATGAGACATATTCTAAATAATTGGAAAGCATTGTCGTCGTTAATTAGACTTTTATACAGACTATGTCTTACTGAATGGTAAATTAAAGTCTTTAAATGAACGTATATTATAAAAGGTTCTGTACTTTTCTGACTTCATTCAACAAACTTATGAATTATGAATTATTTGTCGAAAACTGGATTCATTTTTAATTTCACTTCGCCCCCGTGCACTACCAAAAAATACAGGGCAGAGATCAATATCTGTTTGATTTATACGTGTTTATCACTCGTTGCCAGAGTTTTAAAAAGTATTCTGAAACTCGCCCAAGGTGTCATATCAAACAAGGTGTCATTTGATTGGCTGAAATTAAGTATTAAACGACTCGTAGTTTTCTGAAAAAATAAAGAGGGAATGTAGAAAAATTCACTACGCATGAAATATGGCTTTCAGTAATTTTTACGGGTTTCTTAATTAGTCGTTCTAGGCGCTTAAATTTTAATTGTATTTGTAATTCAATGGAAATATTTCTTGAGGATTATCGTACAGCCCAAGGGCTATAAAGGGAGGATTGGACAGAGGAAAGAATGATACCTCGGACTTTCAAATACGCAAGTACAATTATGACACTAACTATCATTAATGATGTTGTAGGTAAATAAATGTGCATATAATTGACTTGATCCCATTCTCATTTTACAGTGATAATTTGTGCTCGTCTTGCCTCTGAGAAGAAAGAAATACTTTGTGTGCTAAAACCCTTGAAATTTCAAGTTTCTTATTCGGCATCCTGATTACAGATGCATATTGAAAACAGATAAATAGACAAACTTGAAGTCGGGAGACCAGAGACCAAACCCACGTTGGGTCATACCATGGACTTTAAAAATGTTACTTGTTGCTGTCTGGTTTGATTTCTTTGATTTATTTGATTGGTGTTTCACGCCAAATTCAAGAATACTTCACTTATACGACGGCGGCCAGCGGGTTGTCTCCGGGCTCTGCCCGGTTTCCTCCCACCATAATGCTGACCGCCGTCGAATAAGCGAGATATTCTTAAGTACGGCGTAAAACACCAATCAAATAAATAAATAAATAAATTATTAAAGACAACACCATGATGTTTATGGCTAAACGGTATGCTTAAAATTAATAATGTTTTCTTGAGATAGTCTCTTGAATAGATTTATCACCGTTAATAGTTACTAACCACTGCTTAACGCACATTGATAGGTGGTTACGCCCAAGTCAAATGTAGGAAAGTAGAGTTACCCAATCAATTACCTTTAACAAAATTTCAGCCTCGTCTGTTGCCGACTATTAACGATCGGCAATAAAGTTACTAAAATTTCTTTATAACTTGGCCAGTAACTACATGGTTGCCTCATAGCAATAGAGTACTTGGCCAGTATGCCCATACTCTGAACCATTATAACACTATAAATAGTACACGTGCGAGGCTGATAATTACTGAAAGGCAATAACTGAAAATGCTCTTGGTAAATAAGGACACATTGGTTTGAATAGCGAATATGGAATCTTTGTAACAAATCGAAGGTTTCATTTTTAATCCTAACTAAAATCAAGTTAGGTAATTCTATGTTTGTATGTATAAATCACCTCATCTGGAAGAATATACATTTCAAATACCTTGACATTCCCTGCATCATTTCTATATCTATACAACTTGAGTTAATATTTACTTTCATTAACCGGTGCCTATTGAGCTGGCAAGTTTAACAAAGCTGTCGTAAACTAGGTCCTATGGTGAGAACTCTGAAGACAGGTTCGTTTCAGCTTGAACACAGACTCACTAATTAACGCCCTGCTTGAAATTTACAGCAATAAAAAACGTCATACATAACTGTCAACTGAAGCAGACTTATCATTTCATCTTATCGCACTAACAAGATTATCATTAATCATAGTTTTATTTGGGTACCATTAATCTGGGTGAGGGCCTTTTTTACATTTAAAGATGTAAAACCCATGTCCACACAAGAGACTGACCGCTGTCGTAGAAGTGAATAATTTCTGAATACGTCATTAAACATTAATGATAAATGTTTACTCAGTAAATCTTTGTCAATATCTTTATTTCCAACATTTAAATCAAAAAGAGTAGGCCCTAAAGCAATTTTCCAAAACTCGGTGCAATACAGGTAGTGAGTCTGGACTGACAAAATATATTTTGGCAAACCACATCATGCCTGGTTGGTGACTAAACTATGTTTGATGGAATTTGCAGTAATAGTCTCCCCCTATAATACATTCATCAGCAGTATCATAAATAACTGCTAAGCCATCCTTGCATTCGTTCTTTTATTATTATTTTTTTCAAATAGATGTTATGTCCAACTTAGTTCCACGCTCAGCAGTATGTACTCACATATTACATTCTGTTATGGCTGCAATCGTAGAATTTGCATTGGTACCACTCTTAAGAAGAACAGCATAAAAGCTCATCTAAGTCTTCTGTAATTCTGTCTCAAAAGACAGAGTGAGCAACAAAGCTGTAATTTTATTTGACTAGTTTACTATCCTCCGTAGTTACGTCGTGCGGGAATGTTCTGTACTTGACTGTAGTTACGTCGTGCGGGAATGTTCTGTACTTGACTGTAGTTACGTCGTGCGGGAATGTTCTGTACTTGACTGTAGTTACGTCGTGCGGGAATGTTCTGTACTTGACTGTAGTTACGTCGTGCGGGAATGTTCTGTACTTGACTGTAGTTACGTCGTGCGGGAATGTTCTGTACTTGACTGTAGTTACGTCGTGCGGGAATGTTCTGTACTTGACTGTAGTTACGTCGTGCGGGAATGTTCTGTACTTGACTGTAGTTACGTCGTGCGGGAATGTTCTGTACTTGACTGTAGTTACGTCGTGCGGGAATGTTCTGTACTTGACTGTAGTTACGTCGTGCGGGAATGTTCTGTACTTGACCGTAGTTACGTCGTGCGGGAATGTTCTGTACTTGACTGTAGTTACGTCGTGCGGGAATGTTCTGTACTTGACTGTAGTTACGTCGTGCGGGAATGTTCTGTACTTGACTGTAGTTACGTCGTGCGGGAATGTTCTGTACTTGACTGTAGTTACGTCGTGCGGGAATGTTCTGTACTTGACTGTAGTTACGTCGTGCGGGAATGTTCTGTACTTGACTGTAGTTACGTCGTGCGGGAATGTTCTGTACTTGACTGTAGTTACGTCGTGCGGGAATGTTCTGTACTTGACTGACATTGTGAATGTTTTGTTTATTTATTTATTTAATTGGGTTTTTACGCCGTACTCAAGAATATTTCACTTGTACGACGGCGGGCCAGCGTTATGGTGGGTGGAAACCTGGCAGAGCCCGGGGGGAACCCACAACCATCCACAGGTTGCTGACAGACCTTCTCACTGACATTGTGAATGTCACACACCGTTTTACCTGTTGTAATTAATGACATTAGTGAAAACGTAAATATTAAATTCACAAAAGCATACGGCACACATTCTGTGTTATTCTTTTACAATGTATACTTGGGCCATAAAATTACGTGTAGTACAGTGATGAAAGTATCTTTCCGCTAACCTCATAATTGAGAGGCATAGTTTTGGCACTCCAGGGTATAAACTACATATTAAGACACCCTCCACGCCCCCACGTAAGCGTGGTCTACACTAACACGACAGCATCTCTGTCTTCTGATAGGTTGAGGATGTAGATTTTCTTGTTTTAACACCAAGGTTTCCGCACATAAATGTTTCCGGTAAACCCATGGGTTTAAACCAATGAGACCATTGTGAATATAAACACTGTATGGTATGTCCAGATATGCCATTAACCGGTGGTATTTTCTGCTTATTAAACATTTCGCTGTGGGTTTAGTGTACTAGGTGTAATCCATGTAATCTGTCAAGTAGCTTTTCAGGTGTGGATTTTTAACCAGGCTCCGTTTTACATGAATGCACATGTAAAGTTATGTCAAGAATTGGGAATAAAATCCAGTTAATACCCCATACTACCACCGCAAGGATTTGAGTGCCACATTCATATCACTGATTGCCATGATAATAAATCAACGTTAAATTCGCATTTGATTGTATCACACCATTTTTTCAAACTTATTCACCCATGACGCTGTTGTACACATTACAATTTTTTCAGACAGTCTCGTCAGTGCCCTTTGATCTTAAATGTTTACAGGTATGTCTGATTACATAAAGGCGTAGTGCGCATTTAAGCTTGATAAGGGTTGAAATTCTTTAGGTTAATTATAATTATACTGTGTGTTTTGGATTGATAGATTTTGTTTTCTGCAATGTTTCTCAAATGTTTTCTTCATTAGCAAATAGTCAGGTCAATCAGTGTATGTAAATCCATGTTTTAAATCCATCCAGACTTATTTTTTAGTCTAAATTGAGGCAGCATCAAGCACAGACGGTTCTAACATTATTAAGTTAAGTGAATCGACATTCCAAATCCTCTATGTTGTCTAACTATAAGGATCAAATCTATAGATCACCGAGCAAAGCGCATTTTTCAACAAGCGTAAAATGCAATGAAAACACTAAAATTAAAATGTGAAGAAAATTAGTTCCATTTATATTTTTAGTATTTTTTCCAACCGAATGGTTTTAAAACATTAGCGGGGTTGGTATGGAAGGTGGTAAGCTCTGAATATATACATGTAGTTACGCATGTATAATTGTTCATGATATACATTGTTACAGATACAGAGTTAATACATTCGTTGCTGGCATATAGATTAGCAGCACAAATAACACGTTTATCCCGCAGGTATTTACCACACAAGGGTTCGCCATTTATCTTGTGCATGTTTCGTGAAAATACAACAACGCCAGAAATCATTAATTTCATTACATATATATTGATGTACGCCCACGGCTTGTGTGAACAAATACTTTTGCATGTTGTTGGCCTGTCTGTGTCAAAATAATTTTTTTCTCATAATCATTTTATAATCAAAACAAATGTACCTGCTGCTTTCGTTTGACTTAATTGTGTGACCTTTTGTTCGTTTGTAGGCTATACTTGCATATGCCAGAATAATAATGGTGGACTATACTTGAGCGACCCCAGCAAAACAAATGTGAACAAATGGCTTATATGGTTAGGAGTAATTTTTCAGCTTCTGTCAAAAAAATAAATTTATATGTTGATAGCGTGTCTATGTTTAAATAATGACTATTAGAACTTACGTGTTTGTATGTAGTAACAGAAACACATCATTTTTTCTGTAGATAAAATAACGGTCATGTGTCTCTGAAGAGCAGGACGTGGCTTAGTGGTAATGTGCGAGACTTGTGGTTCAGTACCGGTGTTGGGCAGGGAGTCTGTAGATCCCCCCGCTCTCAGTGATGGCGGGAACTGGAGACATTATTTAATTTTGTTTGTTGCGCCGTTAAACAAAAATAAATAAATAAATGTTAAGGTCCTGGATAACAAACATTATCGGAGAGCTTTTTATGAGATTTTTGAAGAGGCATAAATCAAGTATGACTTTGAGCTGAGCTAAGTTAGAGGTAAACAGTTCACTGTATTCATTGTGTGAACATCTATTCATGTATTGCTCTGTCTGTTAACAGCTATGATTAACGGCATCTAGATCAAAGCTATTCCAGTTTACATATACACAGGCTCTACTCATTCATATTTTTAAAGGAATATAAAAACAAATTCAAGCTGGACTGGTTGCACTTTAAGACCAATGACCTTGAGTTAATGAATATATCCTTTTAGCCAATCAAATCAGTGGATGCAGCTGTAACTCTCCCGGCATGACAAACCACCACACTTCACTGACTTCCTGACATGTTATTAAAATGTATGTTATATTCGCAATACTGTGGACTTGTGATTTTCTAATTTTTAATCTTTTTAAAACAAAAATTAGTAGAAGAGAGCAAACAGAGTGGTTAACGTTAGCTTGTATAATTACATGGCGTGTCGGTCTTCGCAAGTATAACATTATGTTATTTTACGAACTCTTTAAACCTTATAATCCGTTGTATTGTGCGGTGCAGCCTTGAATGCATACGTCATGCCCAGTGGTCCATCACCAGTCGTAAAAAAAAACTGTGCTCAAACTAGAGGTCAATTTTCACACTGTCCTTGCTGCTTTCGTTTGACTTAACTGTATGACCTGTCGTTCGCCTGCAAGCTACATTTGCATGTGACGGAATAATGATGATGGACTACTCAGGGCGACGCCAGCAAAATAAATTTGAACAAATGGCTTATTTGGTTAAGAGTAATTTTTCAAACACAATAGAAAACACAAGAACTCATTGGTCATGTGCAGGCCGTGGACTGGGGCAATCAACACCACTGGTCATGTGCAAGCCGTGGGCTGGAACAGTCGACACCACTGGTCATGTAGAAGCCGAGGACTGGAGCAATCAACACCACTGGTCATGTAGAAGCCGTGGGCTGGAACAGTCGACACCACTGGTCATGTAGAAGCCGGGGACTGGAGCAATCAACACCACTGGTCATGTAGAAGCCGTGGGATGGAACAGTCGACACCACTGGTCATGTAGAAGCCGGGGACTGGAGCAATCAACACCACTGGTCATGTAGAAGCCGTGGGCTGGAACAGTCGACACCACTGGTCATGTAGAAGCCGGGGACTGGAGCAATCAACACCACTGGTCATGTAGAAGCCGTGGGCTGGAACAGTCGACACCACTGGTCATGGAGAAGCCGTGGGCTGGAACAGTCGACACCACTGGTCATGGAGAAGCCGGGGGCTGGAGCAATCAACACCACTGGTCATGTGCAAGCCGTGGGCTGGAACAGTTGACACCACTGGTCATGTAGAAGCCGGGGGCTGGAGCAATCAACACCAGTGGTCGTGTGCAAGCCGTGGGCTGGAACAATCCAAATCAGTGGTCATGTGCATCCCGTGAAAGGAACAATGGAATCACTGATTGGTCAGGTGCTAGCCCTGGGCTGGAACAATCGACACTATTGTTCATGTGCTAGCCATGAGCTGGAACTACATCTGCAAGTCACACGTTAGAAAGTTCTTCAAAAACTTGTCGGCAGCCAAATGTCTGAGATTTTTCCGGAAGAGTCCATCTGACAGTCATTGTGACTTTCTTAATAATTATTTTTGAAAACGATCAGACGTTCCTTTGTGATATTGTTTTACTAACCACAAATATTCATTTTGCTATACACATTAATAACCTAATATGATGTAATCTCAAGCTATCAGTGATAAAATTGCATCATGCCTAAATGTGATTATCGGCAATTATTCTTGGATGTGGTATGTAGATTTTCCATGTCTCCCTGCCTGGATATCAGCCTTAGATCCACACTATGATAACGCCATACAACACACCTTCTGAACTTACCGCTATAATTGCCACGCATGGTAGGAATTACATATTGACAGGCACTAGCATTTCAGCTCGACACGTACACTGTCGTTCAAGACACATATTATGGCGTTGTAGTTGTAGCGAGTGTCAGTGCACTCAATATACACGTGATAAACACGTGGGGACACTTTAAAGCCGTCAACCTCGAAAGCGTGAGTGAGTCCCGGATTCAAGCCCTTTAGGCGTGCGTTATTTCTTACACCCTTGGTATTTTCCTGACAGCATAAAGGGACATGTTAAGCGCTGTACTGGTTCATCCGCCGTCAGCAGACTGTGATGTTTTTGATTTAGGTCTTTAGGTTTAGTTTCACTTTCAACATTACTGTTATTGTATATTACACCGGTATTTTCTTTTGGTAGCAGGATGCTCTAATACCGACATATTTATATATGTCTCAGGTACATATGCATAGAACGTTCCCATGCATAAGACACCACACATAATACAAAAGTCAAGAGTCAAAACAAAAGTCATAAGTCAAAACATTCGTACGATCGCGAGTGTAACTGCAAAAATTTACAATCCCCGTAAAGTTCCTTTGTGCAAACGGCGCAGCGTATTTTTACAATCAGTTGTAAGCTGAATTGTAAGGTCTACAATGGATTGTAACTTTTTTTTGCAAGCTAGCCCAGGTCAATAGTTGCAAGACCAACTCCCTTAACCACGTTCAACAGAAACCACTTGGTAGGATGACAACGGTTAGACCATTATGCCTTTATGTGGAATGCTAATCACATAAAAATCAAGGCTGTCATTTCTAAAGCATGTGACTGAACGGTTTAACCTGAGCTTGAACCCGGGCCTGCAACTAGCAAACATCCGTTGGTTGGGCAACCCTAAGGCTGAAACAGTCTTGGGATTTTCCGACTATATTTTATGAGTGACATATGATTTTCTATTATACAAAGACGATTACGCTAACTACAGAGTTAAAATCATTCCGTGGAAAGAGCAGGAAGGATTTGGTGTGAAAGTGAAAACTTATTTTTCTTGTGCGTATATAAATCAAACGGTTAGATTCTTTCACTGAATTTAATTGCTGACTGCTTTAAACAACCACATAATTTCAAGGACTGCCAAATAGTATGAATACACATATCAGCTTAACATTCTTTTCTGTACATTCGATACGTCTTCTTTGTTCAACAGGTCACAATGATTTTGCATAGAGAAAGCTATGTACATTTCTCGTAAATATATCTCTACAATTGGGCTTACGCCTTTCTATACTCTGTGTCAGGAATTCATGAGTCGTGTAGCGATGTCTTCTATTACGTCATCATCGACATTGTTCAACCTGTATCACTCACTAGTAAAAGGAAAGCAGTCGCGCTTTGCCAGATAACCACACAAACATCCTCATATAAAACCTTCCAGTGATGATAGCTGAAATCTACTCCAATCTCCGAACCCATTGGCGAACGGGTGAACACGGAAACAGTGGTAAATCACGGCAGTGGTTATAAAGATCTAACCTGATTGACAAAAAAAACAACAACAAACGCAGTGTATTATTAAGACTCCAAATGACTGAAGACACATGTAAGTAGGCCTACATGTAGATAAAAGTCTGTGGTTAACTGCCTAACAATGATAACCACACGCATATTATTAACAGTCAAAGTCGGCTCCTGTGAACACAGTCACTCTACTGTCCATACAGGCCACAAGCGGACATGCATCTATCACCCTAATCAACGCGTCGTATTAATTTACTTCAAATGGTCTCATTTCAGATGAGAGAACCACTTCCTTGATAAAATGAACTGACCGACATGATAAGGAAGTGTTGTCGTTGTTGTGTTTTGTATTTGCGTAGTTTTTGTAAGTTTATTTGATTTTCGTTTGATGTTTCTTAGACATTATTTCAACTCAAAACCCTTTTATATATATATAGTTCTTCACGACTGTAAGGCCAGGAAGAAATGGTGTAACGTTTTCGGATCTATTCGCTCCATGGGCTGCAGCTTGACGTTGGTAGGTTTGTCGTGTACCTAGCGATGGCGGTGGTGTATTCCACATGCCCTGCATGGTTTCCACCACCCCTAAACCTGACCTAAATCATCAGAGTGAAAAATTCCCTCAGAATACGATATTAATCACCAGTCTAACAACTAAATAAATAAATAAATAACGAATGTTTATAATGGACAGAACATGAGATTTGTTTCCCTATAAAGAAGCATCAGATATGTATAGATCTATCCGGAATTGAATATTAAATTAATTTCGAAATAATAAAGAAATGAAACATTCAAACAAAAATATATTATGAAATTATGGAACTTGTTTTTTTTTTTTCAAATAGGTGTACTCTCGTTTTTACCATGGCTCACTGTATTTATAAAAATGAGGGTGTCGTCTTTTGCGCTATGAACTCGTGTATCCGATTCTTTTGCAGACTTATGATTTTGAAAACGTTGGCTATACTACATACACATCATTGTCCTTTTAGAATATTAATGCACAAACTGTATTCTCGTTTGAATTTTCAGAACATTAAATTTTAAGCACATTAACCACCATTGAATTAATTAATATTAGGAATCCTACTGACTGGTTTAAGGACTAAAATTCTGAGCCTATATTCTGTGCCTCCTCGATAATCAACCAAGAATCAGCTGTCACTGCTCATTAAAACCTCTAGTCATGTAATCGAGTACTTCACGGAAACCCATACAGAAAAATAACACATGGATAGATTTTCAGAATTACACACTTAAAATAACTCAAGATAAATGCTCCTCTTCATCGGGCACCTTCAGCCCGATGACTTGATCGGTGACGTGAGACTTAAACCGGGTTGAATGTACTTTGAATTCTTGAACTTATCAGGCCCATGAACAACAACACTAGGGAAATTTAATCGCGTCGTCCACAGCGCTGAAAAGTGATCTCTGTTTGCCTACACCCAAAATAAGGGTAGCCTGGGATAGGTTGTCAGTGGTGCATCTTCCCTGTGGCTTTACTTTTTTCTTTGAAGCTTTAACTCATTTACAAGCGAACAAGGAAGAGAGCGGTCACATTAACTTTGTTCACTGTGCAACACGTATTTATTGTCAAAACCCCTCGCCCCCATACATTAGAGGGATATCATGTAAAGCCTCCCGCTTTTCCTTATAAGGTCAGGCACGTAACAAATGACGACAGTATTCAATGTTTTGCGAATAACTTCAAGCCACTTTATTGTCTCTGGCGAAGCAAACGCGCGAAAATGTTACATGCTTGCGTGTAACAAAGTTTGATACGGACTTGTCACGTTACACTTAGCTAAAGTCGTATTGTTGAAGTTCCGAAAAGACCCATGCCAGTTGGTCTTTATATCTAAATCCGGTTATATTGTTAATCAGAATACTGAGCTCGGATATTTTAATTTAGCGATTTTTGACCAGTCAGATATAACCTTTATCAAACTCCGTACATGCTTACCTAACTGTCTTCTTCCTGGTCACCTCGTGTAACCATGCTTCTATCAGCACATTTAGATAAAAGCCTATACTCAGATCCAATCAGATTTCAGAATTCTAAGTAACCGAGTTCGCAATGAGATACACCTATACAATATGCAGTCAAAGGTAACTTAATATTACACAATTCGAACTTCTGACAATGGAGAATCAATAGAAATGCACTCCCCTTATCATAGGTTATAAAACCGAGATGGCCTGATCACGGGCTTTGTAAAGAACAAGGTCACCTTGGATGTAAAATCGATGCAAAAAGTTTCATATACGACATATATTTACAGTCTGCTGTGAATACAGAATTTACACACAAAACAGGTTGATCAAAAGCAATTAAAATGAATGGACATGTAAAAGTGTAAAAGTATAAAGTGACGCAAATACCTCTTCGACACCGGATCCAACAAATGTTTATGTCTTAATCAAAACTGCACAAAACAGGCCATTACATGTAAATGTCTTGACAAGAAGGCATATCCTGTTCTCCCACAAATGCTCTTCTCTCGCTGCACTAGACTGGCGTAGTGTGAACCTGTGCCTTTAAATACTGTACATGTAGAATCTCCTGACAGTTACGTGCTGTAACAGTCGAAACCAAGTTCTAGCAAGAACGCTGGACAAAAATTTCAACACTCTTACTACAGTTCTGAAATTATTCTGTCCATATTGTACGGCGTCAGCTTCCGTGTTTAAAGGATACAGGAAATGTCTGATTTTTATTTCTTAATACGGAGTATATGCTACGTCCTAACATATAGAAGTACAAAAGGCTTCTCGTCAATCTTATTTGAGCTGTAAAAATGGCTTTAAACAGTTTAGAAGTTTACAGCACAGGATGACCCTAGTGGTCATTCCGAAGACTAAGTAACCTGCTGTGTTGAAGGTGATGTTCCCAGCATGTTCATCGATAACGTCTTATCCGAATATATCCGACCTTTGACGGAAAATATACATACAACACAGGGTTTATCAAGAAATACAAAATATCCCTCAAAAATAAAAAAAAGTTCTAATTTTTTTTGGCATATCTTTCTTCATTTTCCTTAAAATCATATTCTTGCACGTGTACCAGCAATAACTATCACACGCCTTGAGTGGAATTGGGACGTACAAAAAAGTAGTTTTTGTTGATTTCGCTCACAGCTGCAAGCAGTATTTTATCTTTAAAATCATATTTGCACCACAACCTGCACTGCATGAATAGTAATAAGGCAACTATGAGTAATGCAAACAATTTTAATGGGAAAGAACATAATCAGTATTTAATCCGTATCCAAATCGTGCTGGTATATAAGTTGTTGTTGATCAAAATATGTATCTCAGTTGATCTTTGGATGCAACTGACTGTATATCCAACGTGGTCATTTTTCTCAACATGATAAATATTGAGTCCATGCGTAGTCTCCGATTAAGTGGCATCATACACAGTTATACAGCAGAGCCAGAGAGTCTGCACACTCCACCCATGTTTACTTACAAGACACTTGCACTTACACAGAATTTAACAAACTTATAGCAGATCTAAACATAATACATAAATAACAGCGAATGGAGAGTTAAAGCAGAGCACCGATGAAAGTGTGATAGCCGGTGAAATCCTGTCTCTTGTCAATTTACATAAGTTAACGTTTTGTTCTAACCATTCACGGAAATACTTAAATAAAGCTAGTTAACACGCCCCTGCTTAAGCAGGCTTAGGCGCAAAATATGCAGTGACGGTAATTCCAATTTAATAGGTGTCACTGGACTTGAATTACACAAACTGCTGTGTTCTCATCGCAGTTGATAAACATTTACATGAAAACAATGAAAATGGACCAGGCCCGATTTGAATACATTCTAGTCACATCAGGATATTACAGAAAAGTAACATTGAAATTACAGAGCTTTTAACGACGCATTATCTTCCTAATTACGTACGATATAACACATCTTGCTCGTAGCGTTCAATATCATAAAAAATTAGTCACTGGGGTGACGAAACTGGTGTGGAATTTGCAAGAGCACTTTGACATTCAGTACACTTCCTTTATCGCACTGACTCCATTTAGTGTACCCGATAGACTTAACCTGTGAGCACACTGATACTCTTCTCAGATATCGAGACCTGTGCAAAGTGATTAGGGGAATAACCAGTCTTTCCCATTAAATTTCTGGGGTGTTAGTCATTGCTCATGGTAGCACCGTCAATATCCCAGTCTAAGGCCTAGGTTATGTGACCTAGACTTTGTGTACCCCATGTTTACCCAGAACCGCTCTCAGTATTGCTATCAACACTTGAGCACCATCGGAACCGCAACTGGCAGACCATTTTGCGTACGATTATAATCCCTGTATATTTGTCTTCATATGCATAATCCCAGCATGTTGGTCTCATACTGGTCTTCTCACCTCCGATAGATAAAATATCAAGTTACAAAGAACTAAGAATTGGACTTTTGAAAAGGGAGTTGGGCGCGGTTCATTTTCAATCTATCATACATTGTGGATCAGACATTACATAACCCCTTTCCCCCTACCCTTGCCTCAACTTTTTGATTTAATAAATGGGTGCGGGATATGGAAAAATAAATTCTCTGAGTCGGTTTCGTTCCGATTAAGTACTTTCAAAAGTCACATTTGCTGTTTGTTTGAGTCTGAACGTTGTAGAACAGGAAACGGCTAATGATATTTGTCACCGCCTAAGGGCCGTTGAAATGTACGTCAATAGCTCATAACGAAGAGAGTTCATGTTCCCTTAAAAAAGATGCCAAAAAAGATACCATCAAAAAAAAAACAACAAAAAAGACAAAACACAAAACAAAAACAAACAAACATATGAGAAATGCTCCACACAGTTGATATATTTATACTTGAAACATCTAAGGTGCTAATTATGCGGCCATTTCATCAGCAGGCTGCATGTAAACAAATCTGGGTTGTTCATTCACTATAACTATTTCAACAAGGAAGGCATTAGTGGTGACAAAAGAATGGATTTAAAACGAATTTTAAATTAAACTTAAGATATATATTCACACGCATTCAAACAAACATTTTCCGGATGCTGAATATTTTTTTTCACTTTTACTAATATTTCAGCCGGAAATCTATTCTGTCGTTGAAAGATTTAACACTAAAGGACTGTTAAGTTTTTTATTGTTTTTTCTTTTTTTTTTTCTTTTTTTTTGACATTGTGACCTGGACTAAAGTCATTATTTTCCAAGATGTTCGCCCACCAACTGACCTCTTCATCTCAATATATTCAAACTACACAGTAGATTAGCCAGGTTTTTTTACATATAAAAATGAACCAGTCTGCCAGTCTCAGTGATGCTGTGTGTTATATTTGCACAATCTTTGTACAGCCTAACGATAGTTGCGTTAATATCTCCCCGGCTCGGAGTGATTCATCTAATTATGTAATAGCCACATTTTTTGTACAAAAACAAAAATATGTAGTTTGATAATATCATATCATTAAAATCAGAGCAATAGAATGGCGCATGATTCTGAAAGTCACGACAGCGCAAGGATAGATAATGCATCGTATATTTTGAGATGAAAGGCTCTTATTCTACCCATTATTCATGTGAGACTTGTGAGTTTCTCATATTCAGCCTAGTGTGTTTCCGCCACTGACGGCGTATTTTGCAGGCGACCTTGTGTGCTCTGACATATGCTTGTATCAAACGTCAGATACTCTCGCAAAATACGCCGGGGCTTCCACTCTGTACATGTACAGTGTGTCCGCTCCAGCTAATTTCCGCGATTAGACGACAGAGCAGACCAATCAAACAACATGGAATTCTGTTGACTTTTGACATTTAATAGGTTACATGACATAACATAACAACCAACGAAAAACAAACTCAATGTGTCTCCAACTAGACTACAGTTATCGCCAGCATATTTTGTCTACGGAAAAGTTACGTAACTACAAACGACAAAATCCGCCTAGTGTGTCCCCGGCTTTGCAAGATAAAAGCAGTTATCTGATGCCTTCATCATACCATTGCTCATTTCTTGTTGCATTTAGTTTCCATTATTCAAAAGCCCACAAAGCTAAATAATAAAGTTTTTGAACATAGTGTCCCAAGGCAATGGCATACGTCAGAGACGTTCTATCCAATCAGGATAAAGAATAAAGAACTAAAAGCAACTCAGAGAGACGAAACAGTGTGATAGTTGATAAATGGTCACAGGTATTACCGTTCAAATCAGGCCTTGTAAATTTCCCTCAGTTACGGGATTTATTCTGTCATGTAATAGCTTAAACAGTAGTAACTTGCTAACCTTGTCATTATGGCTTAGACAAGAATATGTACAACAATACAGTGACGTCAACTGCAATTCATTAAACATCACTGGTAATTAAACAATCACTAAAAAGACAGTGTTGCCACCACATTTAACAAACCTTAACAAGACGCTGGGGATGCTTAGTCCTCCGGCGGAATGCTGGTGTCACAGGCATGCAAGTCTGCAGTATAGAGAGCAACACCAGACTAACGAAGACAGTGTGATATGGTTGGCAAAAAGTCACACATAATCCGACATCATGTCACTCTCCCTCAGGTTTTGATTTATTTAGTCATTTATTTGCTGATAGGTTACGCCGTACTCAAGAATATTTCACTTATACGACGGTGGCCAGCATTGTGGTGAAAGGAAATCATGCAGAGCTCGCAGGTAACCACAGGGTTTTGCACTGTTCATGTAAATGCTTAAATACTAGCAAGTAGTACTATAACTTTATAGTATAATATAAAACCAGTTCACGCATGGCAAATTCGTGAGAATTTCGTCTGAGAATAGACGATTCCATCATAGTGCTTATATAAAACTAAATGTCGGTTATACGAATAAACAAATTTCTATCCATATAAACTAGTTTTATGCTAATACCCAGGTGACGAGATTTATTATTCATTTGACGATTATTTTACGCATTACTCAAGAATATTTCACCTATACGACGGAGGCCAGCTGTATCGTGCAAGGAAAATCTGGGTTGTGGAAACCTCACATTAAAAGTATCGGGGAAATTCCCTATCGTCTCTTGGAAGTTCAAGTTGATTGTTTTGACCTTGTCAAGGACAAGCCAAGTTTGGCACTTCGTCTTTCGTTGCCAAGGGCAACATATCATCCACGAAACAAGATCCTTGCGCTACTCGTCTATTAAACGTCAAACAATGTCTCCATGCCTGAATGGGCGTCTGCCAGTATACATAGCTCTACCTTGAATGAATCACCTGATCTTGTGTATTCATAGTCACGCGCATACGTTCTATTATACTGCAGATTTGCATCAAAAGAGAAATCATGCCACACATTTACAGGCTTAATTATCAAAAAATCAAATTGTGCGCTTCTAGACGACAACATTGCAAGTGGATGCACCGGTATGCGACCCTGAACGTAGTTTTTTTTCTGAAACTTCTTGCACTCCATCCGTGGAAACTTACTGCCGTATGCGATGAAAGCAAAAAAATGCCATGCAGCCTTCACGTGCCTGAGAGAAGTTTCCCACAAGTTGAGCTGTAGAGCTTCCCACGCCAACACGAGGGCCCTAAGGCTGTAAATCCCCTGGCCCCGGGATCCCGAAGCTATCTTTGAATTAAAATTTCAAATCACTTTAAAATTGTTATTTCTTATGTAACAAGGACAAAACAACGAAGGGGTCTCTGTGGCTCAGTTGGCTGCTAGCGCAGCGTAATGACCAGCGTAACGCGCAGCGTAATTTCACCAATGTGGTCGCCGTGAGTTCAAGTCCAGCTCATGCTGTCTTCCTCTCCGGCCTTACGTGGGAATGTCTCAGCAACCTGCGGATGGTCGTGGGTTGCCCCCGGGCTCTGCCCGGTTTTCTCCCACCATAATGCTGGCCGCCGTCGTATAAGTGAAACATTCTAGAGTAGGGCGTAAAATACCAATCAAATAAATAAATGAAACAAAATATTGATGGAAAACGTAAATTCTGGGTAAGTTATTATACAACAAATTCCACCTAAAATTATGGAAAGGGACACTTTTTATAGTTGAAATTATGACTGAAGTCTAAGATCGCTTCCTGATCCCGAGGACTAGGTTACAAACCTGGTGATCTACAGACGGTTTTAAAGATCTTTATATATCCCCCTCTTCCTCTTTTCTCTCTCCCTCTTTTGTTATCACCTTATATCCTGATAACGATACCATTACCATTAGGCCACACATATAGTTCGAATCTAGTGTGTATGTTTGCCACCAACTTTGAAATGCGTCGCAACTTTCGCCCAGATCTTTCATACAAAAAAGGTTAGGCTGGCTCGTGATAACAACATGGCATGCAAAAACCTGAAAAAGGTTCGTCCCGGGTTTCACGTTTTATGAGCAATTGTAAACTTATTCATATCACTCGTACTTAATCATGTTTCATTATTGTAACTTTACCCATTTTACGGCCTAAAAGAGCTGGATAGGCCTTTGGGACAAAGGTAACTCGTGTCATTTCTCAACGAGTTGACTCAAAACGCACTAACCTGACCTTCCCTCCACAGGCTCTGCTGCCTGTGTATGTAGCTACAATGGCCAGAGGGTAGCGAGGATGAACACCAAGGTCCATTTAGGTTTATCCTGCTGTCAAACACGATCCAGGTCTAATATATGATTCATATTCTTTGGTGGCCATCATTTTATGTACCGGTAACACGAAAATGGCCATGGGACACAGAATGTCGTATTAGACCACACTGGAAGATATATAATCGTGCACAATTTTAGAAGTGGGTGTGTTCTGAACGTAAAGCATCTCTTCCTGCTCTGGGTGGAGAGAAATTTCGAGAACATATGTAAATACGGGAAGCAGCGGAGGGGAAATAACTGCATTGTCTACATTTTCATCTCCTACCTCGATTTACTCAACTTGCGATATTGTGTATGTGCTTTATTAGCATGGTAATTCTTCTGCTTCACAACTGATGTTTGAAAATATTCCACATTCCCACTATTCACTTTTCAGTGAAAACAGTTTTGTGGTTTATAATTAAATTTAGACGGTAATGGGTCTGTCAGTTCAGTCTTTTAACCAGAGTTTACTCAAGTTTCCCACTGTTTTTTTTTTGTTTTTGGTAATACTGATTCCATGGATAAAACAAGAAATGGTTCTGCTTATAAGGGTTAAGGTTAGGCTAGGGCTGAGCTAGGTTTAGGTTAAATTAGAATCGGTTTCAGTTAAGGATGGTTTACACTTGAGCTAGAGTTAGACTTACGTGAGGATTACAATTAAGTTAGGTTTGAGCTAGGGTCATGTTAGTGACGGATAAGTTAGAGTCAGGTTAGTGTAGGGGGTAGGGCAGATTACGATGGGTTAAATTAAGGAGAGGCTAAAATTGGGTTAGGATTAGGCTAGGTTAGGATTAGGCTAGGTTAGGATTAGGCTAAGTTAGGGTTAGGGTTAGGGTTAAGGTTAAGGTTAGACTAGGTTTGATCTTAAGTTAGGGTTAGGTTACTTAGAGGTAGGATACGGTAGGTTAAGTTAGGCGAGATAATGTTGCGTTAGGGTTGGCCTAGACGAGGTTGGATTAGGTTTGGCGAGATCGTGTGATGTTGTTTTTGGAGAGATTAACTTGAACAGATACAGGGTTTACGCTGATTACCCACTTAGGCTTGGTAAAAGCTGACTACCCCTTGTCGATGGTATACCCTGTCGACTGCAGTCTCTCTCGCCCATAATCCCCATCACCATCATGTACTAAAGTGAAAATTTCGTTAATACGTCATTAATCTCCACTCACAAACAAACACACACACACATACACACACAAAACACAACCGATATCAAATAGCTGAACGGACAGGGCTATGCCTGGCTGAGTAATTTTAGATTAGTGATTAGTCAAATGTAATTAACATCACTGCAATTTTTATTACGTAACTCTACTGAAGCCATGGTGCAAGGGTGTTTGTAAGTTGCTACTGTTTTAAGCATTTACATAAAGACTTAGAATAAAACACCAATTGGGGTAAACTGACCAGATGGATTTCACCGGTTACGTGTGACCATTTGCCAATTACCACACTGTTGTAACGGTACTGGTTTGACTCTCTATTGTGTAAGTGTTTTATTGCATCTAATTTCGCAGCTCACAACATTTTGAGAGGTGGTAACTGACACATGGTCATGCATAATCGGTGAAATACAGCCTCTTGTCAATTAGTCACTTTTACTGTATGTATTTATATACGTATATTAGTCCTTATATTTATAACACGGATATATATTGTTTTCATTTACAGGGTACATAACTCTAAAAGAAGAATATGGATTTAATAGTGAAGACATGTACGTGTCTGGTTTTTTTTTTTAAATTTCATTTTGAGGCATACTTTATGTCTCTAAATAATCTCTTCAGTTTATGCATATTTTCTGTCTATGATTGCCATCGATGAACTGAGAACACAGCTTAGCGCCCCTCCCATCCATTTCTACAGAATCCCACCGTCTTTGCAATAAAAAAATGTCATAGTCTAATCCGATTTGCTCTGTAGGTCAGCCACTGGCGAAATAGGGCTTTGCTTTATGGAATGTGGTAATGCATTATAATGAAAAATAATGTCACACATTTAGATTTACATATACTTATGACAAAAAATCAAATTCCGTGTGTATGGCGACATTGCGTGTATTTCGTTTGTGCAATCTGACACAGAACATTATACAATACTAACTCTATTGCGCGTGCACTTGGATGCATCGACCGGTACGTGTGCTATAAACTGGATTGATAAAAAGCTGCTTTTTTCTGAAACTTTTTGTATTTCATGCATGGAAGCCTTCATGGACAGGGAATGTGCTTGTGCTGACCGGTTCAGCAGGTGTCACCGCTTGTGCTGACCGGTTCAGGAGGTCCCACCGCTTGTGCTGACCGGTTGAGCAGGTCTCACCGCTTATGCTGACCGGTTGAGCAGGTCTCGCCGCTTGTGCTGACAGGTTCAGCAGGTCCCACAGCTTGTGCTGACCGGTTCAGCAGGTCTCACCGCTTGTGCTGACTGGTTGAGCAGGTCACCGCTTTGGCTGACCGGTTGAGCAGTCTAACGTTCGTTGAAGACTACCTTAATGAGGAAATTGAAGAAATTTCGTCAGTAGCTTGCCAAAGACATCGTTTAGGCAAAGGCACTCCGTGTTAATTCCTCCACCCATGTATAAAAAATCGTAAGTGAAAAATTCTTTAAGAATTCCATTAAGCAAGAATCATATAAATGAATAAATAATCTCGTGAATTGGGTTTGCGAGCAAACACTTGCAACTTGATTTGAGATGATCTGGAATCTCCGATGTAATGTTTAACGACGCTGACAACAGGCTAGCGAGGTTCAGCTGGTGGTTTCCCCTGGTAGTACTATTCGGTTTATCCTGCCCTTACACCTGAGATCTAATGCCGTATAATTCCCAACTGGAAAACATGCAGTCGGACATATTTATTTAATTGGTTGTGTTCTTAATGGGTGAGCAACATGAAGCTTTCCACCTGAATATATCTTCTCGAAGCTCAGGGTGAGGTGACATTTCCAGAACGAGTGTAGACACGGGGAGCAGAGGAGGGGAAATAACTCAGTTTATTTAGCCCGCATTTCCATTGTCAAGCTAAATTTACTCCCCTTATGATACTGTGTACTGTGTATAATAAAGTTTTACTATACAAGTGATATGTTCTACATCGTCAGTATTCACCATATATATATGGTGTGTAACGAATATTTACGATGGGAAGGAATCTTTCAACGATGTTTGCCCGATGACCGATTCCATGAATGAAACAGGTTAAACTGTTTTAATAGGATAGGTTATGCTAGGTATGATCAGGGTTATAATTAGGGTTATAAACTAGCAGTTTTAGCTTAGGGTTAGCGTAGGGTTGAGTCAGTTTAAGTTAGGGTTGAGTCAGTTTAGGCTAAGGTTAGGTTAGGGTTGAGTTTGTGTTAGGTTAGGGTTAAGTTGGGAGTCGTGTTGGGATTGAGTAAGGTTAGGGTTAAGTTAGGGTTTAGAGTGAGGTTAGGTTAGTGTTAGGTTAGGGTTGAGTCAGTTAAGGTTAGTGTTAGGTTAGGGTTGAGTTAAGGATACCTTAGGGTTGAGGTTAAGTTAGGGTCAGGGTTAGACTTGAGTCAGAGTTGTTATGATTACAGTTGTGTTAGGGTTTCTGTCAGATTAGAGTTAAGGGGATGGTTAGGATTATTGTTTGTCTATGTTATGTTGCGTTAGGTTAGGCAAGGTTATCTTATCAAATCATTTGCGGTTAAGCTAAACTGATATAAAATTAACATAGTCTGACTCTAGACCAATGAGGTTGCGTGTTCCATTTCACCTGGAACATTAAGTGAGGAGCTTTGTCATGTCGGCCAGTCATTGTTCAGCTGGAGTATCAAGTGAGGAGCTTTGACAGGTAGGACTGTCATTGTTTCAGCAGGAGCATTAAGTGAGGAACTTTGTCAGGTAGGCCTGTCATTGTTTTTGCTAGAGCATTAAGTGAGGAGCTTTATCCCATACGCCTGTCATTGTTTCTGCTGGAGCATTAAGTGAGGAGCTTGGACAGGTAGGCCTGTCATTGTTTCAGCTGGAGCATCAAGTGAGGAGCTTTGTCAGGTAGGCCTGTCATTGTTTCATCTGGAGTATTAGGTGAGGAGCTTTGTCAGGTAGGCCTGTCACTGTTTCAGCTGGAGCATTAAGTAAGGAGTTTTGACAGGTAGGCCTGTCATTGTTTCAGCTGGAGCATTAAGTGAGGAGCTTTGACTGGTAGGCCTGTCACTGTTTCAGCTGGAGCATTAAGTGAGGAGCTTTGTCAGGTAGGCCTGTCATTGTTTCAGCTGGAGCATTAAGTGAGGAGCTTTGACTGGTAGGCCTGTCACTGTTTCAGCTGGAGCATTAAGTGAGCAGCTTTGTCAGGTAGGCCTGTCATTGTTTCAGCTGGAGCATTAAGTGAGGAGCTTTGTCAGGTAGGGCTGTCACTGTTTCAGCTGGAGCATTAAGTGAGGAGCTTTGACTGGTAGGCCTGTCATTGTTTCAGCTGGAGCATTAAGTGAGGAGCTTTGTCAGGTAGGCCTGTCATTGTTTCAGCTGGAGTATTAAGTGAGGAGCTTTGTCAGGTAGGCCTGTCACTGTTTCAGCTGGAGCATTAAGTGAGGAGCTTTGACAGGTAGGCCTGTCATTGTTTCTGCTGGAGCATGAAGTGAGGAGCTTTGACTGGTAGGCCTGTCACTGTTTCAGCTGGAGCATTAAGTGAGGAGCTTTGTCAGGTAGGCCTGTCTGTTTCAGCTGGAGCATTAAGTGAGGAGCTTTGACAGGTAGGCCTGTCATTGTTTCTGCTGGAGCATTAAGTGAGGAGCTTTGACTGGTAGGCCTGTCACTGTTTCAGCTGGAGCATTAAGTGAGGAGCTTTGACTGGTAGGCCTGTCATTGTTTCAGCTGGAGCATTAAGTGAGGAGCTTTGTCAGGTAGGCCTGTCATTGTTTCAGCTGGAGTATTAAGTGAGGAGCTTTGTCAGGTAGGCCTGTCACTGTTTCAGCTGGAGCATTAAGTGAGGAGCTTTGACAGGTAGGCCTGTCATTGTTTCTGCTGGAGCATGAAGTGAGGAGCTTTGACTGGTAGGCCTGTCACTGTTTCAGCTGGAGCATTAAGTGAGGAGCTTTGTCAGGTAGGCCTGTCTGTTTCAGCTGGAGCATTAAGTGAGGAGCTTTGACAGGTAGGCCTGTCATTGTTTCTGCTGGAGCATTAAGTGAGGAGCTTTGACTGGTAGGCCTGTCACTGTTTCAGCTGGAGCATTAAGTGAGGAGCTTTGACTGGTAGGCCTGTCATTGTTTCAGTAGTAGCATTAAGGGAAGATCTTTATCCCATAGACCTGACATTGATTCTGCTGGAGCATTAAGTGACGAGCTTTGTCAGGTAGGCCTGTCATTGTTTCAGCTGGAGCATTAAGTGAGGAGCTTTGTCAGGTAGGCCTGTCATTGTTTCAGCTGGAGCAGTAAGTGAGGAGCTTTGTCAGGTAGGCCTATCATTGTTTCAGTAGGAGCAGTAAGTGAGGAGCTTTGTCAGGTAGGCCTGGAGGCGATGAACTAATACGGGCACTCCTGATTCCTGCAACCATAATCATGACCGTCATCAAGTGAAGGATTCATGATCATCAAGTTAAACACCAATCAACTAAAATGAAGAACTGAGACTGACTGGCTGGACGGATAAGGCTTTGCCTTCACCCCCTTCGCTTTGTATATAATGATATAACACAAATTTCTTGTCAAACATTCCCTGTATGAATCTTAGAGAGTATCTTCGATGTTAGTGGTCACATTCCACCATGGGATTATCACCGTAAACGAGACTTTAAATTGAAATTAAAAAGACTAAACACTGACACTTGTAATTGAATATTGTTATATATCCTAGCCTTCGATAGCATCACATTGTTGAGCATTTTGTTTCCTGGATGGATCTATCAACTATGTTTGTGTCAAACCAGAACATCGTACATTCGAAAATTTCAGACAAAATTAAAACGTTTAGATAAAGTTGTTATTTATGCGTTAAACACTGAATAAAGAAAGGCATGCATGTTTTACATGCGATATTAATGTAACTTCTTCCCGCGATATGATGTAAAAGGCTACAGCACAGAGAGTAAAACCAGAGCAGTTACGGTAGTATGATGGTTGTAATATGGATACACATACTGAAACCCATCTTGTCAATTTAACGTTGTTAGGGTTTTATTGTAACTTCTTGTATATATGCATAAATAGTACCATCTTACACACCCCCTAGCACCATGGCTTCAGCAGAATTAAATCAAAATGCAGTTACTGGCTTCCTCTCCGGCCGTACCGTCTGTCAGCAACTTGCGGATAGTCGTGGGTTTTCCTCGGGCTGTGCCCGGTTTCCACCCACCGTATTGCTGGCCGCCGTCGTATAAGTGAGGTATTCTTGAGTACGGCGTAAATCAAATAAATAAATAAAATGCACTAATCTTCGTTGTGGTTTATTAAACGTCACTGAACTAGTATTTAATATACAATCACAATAAAACAATGCAAAGGGACAAAGGCCTGGGTTAAGCTTAGCACCATCAGCAGAATTCTGGAATCACTTCTAACATGCAATATGCTGTTAAAGCGGGTAAGGTTTTACATTTGATGTCAGCTGCCTACCAAGGTGGGTGGTTTACTCCGGATTCTCCGGTATAGGACTCATAGGTTCGGTATTAACTTTAGTTCACACTATACTGTGAGTTAGTTTGTATTAGAATGAAAGTCTTATTAAGCTTTAAGCCGGGCCTAATATTAATATACTTCTAAAAAAAATCCCACAGCCTTTCTAACAGATGTACATACATGTAATGCATAAACTTGGATCCGACATGTTAAGAGCCGAATTCAGAACAACAGCAGCAGCCACTCGGTTAACATGTGGTACTAGCGAAGCTTTTAACGAGCTTTGGTGACTACGGTCTCAGCTAGAGTGGCCTCTGTTCTCTTGTAAGTTATGCGATCAATGGCCTGGATGAATGTCAATATACGCTATAAACTTTGGGCCGAACTACACTCTTGAACGGCAAATGTTCTCTGTCGTATACTTTATGACAAATTTTATCTTTTCTTATATTTCACATCAGTTTCAAAGGGAGATAAATCAACAGCTTTTAAAATGAGAGTTATCTCCCAGCTATTGTTAATGCATGCTGTTCGCTTACAACCGTTAATCCAAATAGGAAGTTTCGTGTCGCTAGAACGAAATAAGTACTGAAAAAGCAATCAAGTAAAACCCGAGAGCGGTGAAACGCGGAATAGAAAATGATAAAAAAATGTCACTGTCATTGTCGATGTTCTTTATTTACGTAGTTCAAATTTTGTCACTGTCAAAATGTCATGACATGATGATATCTATATAAACAAGGTTACATGATGATCCCTATATTAATAAGATGACATGGCGGTGTCTGTTGGCATGTTGACATGGTGATGTCTGTAAACAAGAGGAATGGGTGATGTCTATATAGACAAGGTGACATGGCGATGTGTGTGTAAACAAGGTGACATGGCGATGTGTGTGTAAACAAGGTGACATGGTGATGTGTGTGTAAACAAGGTGACATGGCGATGTGTGTGTAAACAAGGTGACATGGCGATGTGTGTGTAAACAAGGTGACATGGTGATGTGTGTGTAAACAAGGTGACATGGTGATGTGTGTGTAAACAAGGTGACATGTTCATGTCTGTTTAAACAAGGTGACGTGATGATGTCTGTGTAATCAAGGTGACATGTTCATGTCTGTTTAAACAAGGTGACATGTTCATGTCTGTTTAAACAAGGTGACGTGATGATGTCTGTGTAAACAAGGTGACATGTTCATGTCTGTTTAAACAAGGTGACATGTTCATGTCTGTTTAAACAAGGTGACGTGATGATGTCTGTTTAAACAAGGTGACATGTTCATGTCTGTTTAAACAAGGTGACGTGATGATGTCTGTGTAAACAAGGTGACATGTTCATGTCTGTTTAAACAAGGTGACGTGATGATGTCTGTTTAAACAAGGTGACATGTTCATGTCTGTTTAAACAAGGTGACGTGATGATGTCTGTGTAAATAAGGTAGACTTCGACTTATCCAGTGTGTTGTAGATATTGGGAATTTGCCTTTGCTGAGATCTTATGAGACAATGCTGTTCAGAAACCAACCCAATCACCCCAACCCCTCACAACCCATCCCTGCGACCGTTTCAGTCACCATGCAGTGGGTAATAAATCAACAGATATCCACTGTGTTTTCGCGACTATAGTTCCGTGTTTATTTTTCTAACCACAACATCAAGACAAAACACAAAGGCTTCTATAGACGTGCCAATGAATGACATGCCAAGGGGAATCTTGGACAGTTATCTCCCTTCCATTAGCAATTGTTAGTCGGCCAACACAGCATCATCACTCCGCTTTAAGGAATATACCGCCGAGTGAAATTCAGAATTCTTGAGTTGGTTCAGCTAATTACATCATTGCATTTGACTCCTCACTTAACCTCCTGGGCCTATACTTTCAGAAAAATGCAACGTTTACTCTTGGATACAATACGATTTACTGAAAGCTAATTATACTAGTAACACTTAAGTCTAGTAAACCAAGTTCTATTTTCCTTTATACTGATAATGTATTATAAATTAGTTGTAATTACAAACGATATGTATGGTAGAACTGAAGTTACGTGGTAGGCAACATAGTTTCTACACAATACCGTGTCACACATTTAATGTTCGCTGAACACCTCCCGTCGTCTAGACAAGGTGGGTTAACCCAGTCAAAAACGTCAGTCTCCGGCCATATTTCTAGATATAGCGACTTGTGTTACTTGATGGTCGAACCCCGGGTAAAACTGAACATTCGATTGTTCACTTATGATTAGAAACATGTCACTAAAATAACATCACATTTCTTTCACCTTTACGAAAATCCCTGTAAACAGACAGATGAAATTAGCACTCTCCCTTTATTACAGCAGAGTCAGTGTAGGTACCTATAATTTTACTCCATCATTTTCAATATTCGTAATAATATTTACATAGCATAGTTCTCGACACAACATTGCTGGGGTGTTGCAAATGAGGCCCAAATCCTCCGTCATTCTTGTCAGATAAGAATACATATGTTGCGGTTTTACACTGTACTTAGTAAATTTTTGCTCATATCCCGAAGAGGAATATTTAGGTGTGTGTACTGGTAGATGTACTGTGCCTTTCGTATGTCAGTGTGAGTCCGTGACACAAAAGTGTTGGAACTACGTTAGACATGACACACCACCCAGTCAGATTATTCTGACAATGGGTCAACCATTCCAGCTTCCTTGCATGCTCTAACCTCTCGGTGCAGCGCGTCAGGCAAGGCAGTAGCAAGTCAGTAGCAAGTACTATTTTTAAGGTCTGGTATAACCTAACCCGGGTTTGAACCCAAGCCTCCCAACTTCGATGCGAGGCTCTCTAACCATTACGCCAAACGCCACTTGTGGGAGAAAAAAGGTTTGGCCATTTATGTCTGATTTCACAGAAAAGAGAGGTTTGGCCATTTATGTCTGATTTCACAGAAAAGAAAGGTTTGGCCATTTAGAGGGGTTTGGACATTTATGTCTGATTTCACAGAAAAGAGAGGTTTGGCCATTTATGTCTGATTTCACAGAAAAGAGAGGTTTGGACATTTATGTCTGATTTCACAGAAAAGAGAGGTTTAGACATTTATGTCTAAACTCACACAAAAGCCTATTCACCAGATAAGACATTGATTTCAGACGGTACTGATTGTACTGCACACAGCTGACAATCCACTCAAAAAGAAAACAACTGTTATGCCAGATGATTACACCTGGTTGCGGTAAATAGACAGTTTCTTTCATCAATAAAGTAATAAAATAACTATGTATGAAGCTTAGTTTAATAATAAATGAAGGCAAGAATGATTATAGAGCTGTTTTGGGAGATTTCAGTTATACATACCTATTTAAGAGAACGTTCATCAAAAGATCATTATAGGTGGAGAGGGATGGGTGGAGAATGAGGGATGCAGAGTGAGGCATACTGGGAAGAGGGGTGGAGAATGAGGGGTGAGGGAGCAGGGGTGGATGGGAGGGCATGGCAACACTGGCAGTGACGGTTCTTCATACAAATGTATAGTTTCTCCTAATAGTTGTATTTTGTCATTAGTGCGCAAAGATTTGTTTAAAATTGTGACATGAAGTTGTAGGAGATATTATCCGATTGTCTCCTTTAGTTTCGCGTTTCTCAGGATATCTGCACGCAGCACAGTCATGTCCCATGGAGGAAATGTTCTTAGACATATTTGGTGTAAATTTAACCAAACAGATATATGGCAAATGATGTCGTATTCTTTGTCACACCAAGTCTTCTGTTTGAGAATTTGGTAAAAAAGAACACATAAAAAAAGACAACAAATAGCCTGACAGTGTATGACATTCATCAGTTAGTCAGTATCGATAATTGTATGTCTCAGCACAAGGGACTAAGTCGTTCTATATACGACACCATAACTATACCAAATATCACTTGTTCAAAAATGCTTCTTTCTGAACATACATATCTTTTGGCGTCAGTGAGTGAGTGCTTGGGGTTTGACGTCGTACAGTTCTTCAGTACGAGTAATTTGCTTCCTTGCTGCTTGACCGATTCCCACGGCTCTTTTATCCAGTGCTGCTTCACTGAGACGCCTTACCCAAGGCAAGTAAGCCTCAGCGCCCGAGACTTTATACTGATATGGGGAAACCAGTCGTTGCTCAATCCCTTCAACGTTGAACGCCAATCAAGGAATCTAAAACTTTAAAGTCCTAGGTGTGACCCGAACCAGGACTGACCCTGGATTTATCGCCCCCGAAATGGACCAACTGAGCCATCAGGGGCGGTCAAATCTTTTGGAAGCTATAACATTTGTGGCGTTGATGATTTATTTATACGACAATTGTTCAAAGTATTGTAAAGAAACTGTCGACCAGCTTGAACTTGAACAGAACATAAATATTGCCACATGCATCAGAGCATGTAAGTTGTGCTCCCGGCGAAGAATTTGACATGTTGAACACTAGTGAGTGCCCAGTGTAGACGATGACAAATGGGGGCTTTCAAACCCCAAATATTCAGAGGGAAATGTCTGTCATTTCACCCCTTGTTAACACCAAGTGCGGATTAACAACACGTCGCATGGCCAAAGCTTGTTTTGGCGACTCCATTTTGGACTTCGATCATCATGGTTCTTCCTGAGCAAATTGCCTGTTGGAGACAAATTACACGCGTTGGTGCATGGAACGTGTTTCTCCGGCATTTCACCCAGAGCTTTTGGCGGACAATCCGCCTAAAATTGATCGGAAAGCATCACAGCAACCAAACACTCTGGATGACTTATTTCGAGCGCAATTAATACCTCGTTGAGTGCCTTCCTTCTTACGTGCCACCAGCCCTTAATTGTTTTCGGCTTTTGTCCACAATTCAACAGTAATTATGCTACATTTCCGACCGAAATTGGGCCCGACTGTGGCGCTCGGTAAGCCTCGTCTGTGCTCCTCTGATCTCAGACCCCCGACCGGCTCCTTAGTGATCCTCCATTCAGGGAAGGACCTCACGAGCACCAGAAACACGACCAAACCGCGCCGACCATAGGTGGAAATTAGAGCCAAATGAACACTGGCCTGAGCAAACAATTTCTCTCTGACTTCCTAATTTCCTCCAATCATCCATGATATTAAGTCACATCGATCTCTGTGAGGCTTATCGTGCTTCCACATGGTGTAAACTATTCTGAACAAGATGCGAAAAGCCAAAAAAAATTTACGTTCTCTTTTGAAAGAAAAAACTTTATCCAAATATCCCGTTGGCAAGCACAGCTTCAGGATCGTTACAGAGAAAGACACCACAGACATTAACAGACTTGTAACACGTTTAAACAATTGGTGCTGTTGAAATTTTTTGAGAGTGAAGATTACCGTGAAGTTAATTGTTGTAGACGGCGTTAGTGAAATCACATCCCCTTTGGCAAGGGTCTGAAAGCGATCGGAAGTAAGAAGCAATGGTCAGGGTCATTCCGGTTGATAAATCCGGGAAATGCAAATGTCAATTATACTGATTACGTAGCTTTTATTCTCGAAAGAGGGGCAGTGCCAATTGGAGGGTTGTTATTACGGCCCGACGGCCCTGTATCGTTTTAACGCGATTACCAGGCAAAGCACGGGTTAGCCCCTTCGTAATTAGCTGTATTGGTGCGCAGATCGTTGACGGATATGTTACAGGGGTTCAGACAGGAAAACGATCCCTTAGGTTATTGGAAAACAGAGGGATTAGCGATTCGCTTGGACGACCGGCTTCTATAGCTTCTCTCCAAAGCGGGGAAAATCGCAACCAGCAGCCGCGGACCAACCGATCGCTATGCAGCTGTGTTATCGTCAACGCTGTTGTTGTTTTTGCGCCTCAGCTATTTTCATTGTGAGAGGTAATTGGTGAAGAGAGATTTCAATGCTTTTTAGGCCCTTTTGTCAGCCATAACAGGCTTTCACGTGGACATCAAAGATAACCGATTGATAGGCTGTTCTAGAGTTGGATGCTACACCCAGCCATCGGGAAATCAGAATGGCGCTCAGTCGGCATGATTCTAAACGTATCAAATCCTTTCACAAAAAGATAAAACATGAAAGGTTAATAAACCAGAATGTGTATGTTCGCTGATGACAATGTCCGTCGGGGAGTCTTCGTAATGAAATTAAAATTAACGCCTTGTTAAATCGAGAAAATTCCAGCTAAATTTTAATAGGCTAAAGATCCCCTCGTCGCTGACAGATGTTGCCTTCCGGCCCGTGTCACGTGACTTGTTTCAAAGATTGATTACTCTTGCTAAATTACGACAATCTTTATTGCGTTTTTCAGAAAAAAAACACAACCAATTTTCATAATCCAGGAAAAGCCTCGCTTTCATTTCGTTATTGCATGGAAACAGATCTGGGTCTAATCGATGAAAATTTGAACATTGTCTATGCTAAGACCGTATAAATATAGTTAATTACGGACGAAATATTTAAACAGAATAGTCAGGATAATGTCCTCATATATCGATAATCGATACCATCGCTGCCTGTTCAAACTTGACAATAATCAGCTTAAGTGGATTTCCTACAAAATGAGCTTGAATATTATTTATGCGGTGTTATCAATAATAAAGCGTGTTAATATGGAATCACGATATGCGGAAAAGGCCATTTGAGGATTTGGTGATTCCGGAACATGGTGTATACGTTAGTGATGAGAATACGGGGAATAAATAATAGCATATGGCTATCACTTAGTACAGCATTCAGGATCAATTTCCCGCACTTCAAACCCTACCGGTAATACACTGCGTGCTGAGCAGTATAATTTACCGCCCGTCCACACGATATATGCATATTATGCCAGGTATTCGTCTACACGTGCCATTCAATGAACTACTTCACACTTCGCCAGCTTATTTTAATTTCCGTACAAAGACGGCAGAATTTGATTTATTAATTATAGACTGTAAGCGTAAAGACAACAAAGTGTCAACAACAACGTGGAACGGAGATGAGGCTGATTAATGAGAACGAATAGTCTTCAATTCCCAAAGTCCCACCGTATAAATTTCTAACTCGGTAGCAAAATTTTGTTTGCAAGAAAATTTCAGTATTTCAAGTACGGAAATCGTCGCTTAACCGGTCCGTCTTTAAGTTACAGCGGCGTGTTTCTTGACAATGACTTAAGTATTTTTAAGTAAATACTCACTGCTATATTATTTTTAAGTAATTTTTTATATACGATTTTTGGCTTTATTGTAAATATGATTTTTTTGTGGAAAACGCAACGGTATTCAAATGGAAATTACACACTTAACTTAAAAGAACAATGAATTTTTGTAAAACAATAATTGCATAAACTGAAATATGTACATAGGGCATGCAAACATGTACTTTAATAACGTAAACATATAGCATCGTTTCTTTCACGATAACATTAAACGCTTCATTTGAATCAACACTATACTTTATCTACCTTCTCAGTTCTTTGGCGATATGTTTTGAACACCGTCTTGGCCGCGCGATCATCGACCTGTAACGTCCATATTGGTTGACGGCTGGTGTAAGAATGTCTGTTTCGATCTATAGATTCAAACCTAATGCTGTGCAACATACATAATACCTGACGTCTTAATTCGAAATGCATTTCGGGCTTTAATAAGGGTAAATATTTGAGGCGTCTTATTGATTTGATGAGCAAAATGTGACGCATCTCTTCTGTTAACCGTTATAAATAAACCAACTGCAGCGTATACAGCATATCTTTAAAATATAATTTAACAGCAATCCCCTGATCAAAGCTAATTATGACCTTTCTTTAAAGTCAATCCGAAGTTTGGTATTGCCCATGTTTGGCAGAGAATGTCCATACTTGCAAAACTATAGAACTCAAATCCAGATTACCCCAAATTCTGGAGGGGTTTAGCACAAAATACAATTGAAGTCCGTAATTTTAATAAGTATGTTAGTTGTAACAGCTCGTAGGATCTTAAGGGTACAATTAGCTCATTACTACATGGTATAATAATCCAGTGTCTTCCACTTATGACTACGATTCCAATTAATTCATTCCACTTATGCCTACGCAAGGGATTAGGACACCCCGTAGACTTCTCAGCGGAATACTATAATCCGATTATCGCCTGACTGACAGTGAAATCTAGTCTCTTGTCAGCAGTCGCTCTAATCTGAAAAGTGTTCACTTTTGGCAGGCTCTTGTATATAAACAGAATGAATTCCATCTGTAGATCTATGTATTTCTAATGTAAAGATAACGTCAATCTCTGTAAATAGCTTACTATTTAATCCCTTTGTGTTAAATGACCATGGCAGCATTTGAACCTATACAATAAGCTATACACATGCTACCACAAAAAGGTTTAATCCCACTGACTGACTCATGTACATATGTAAATAGTATACCAACGCACTGCCATCTATCCAAAATGTTCATGTGTTGAAAATAAAATAAAACACTGATTTGATGGGCCACGATATCCGACAGGAAAATGACCCTAAAACCAGTATTTAAACCAAAGTGATTCCATCATAACTTAGTTAAATTAGCGGCACCCATGACAAGGCTATCCTTGATCCCCAAAGGGATAGCCTACGATACCTATGTGAAGCAGACAAGCTTTTCTGTAATGGAACATTTTTCTCTACCGCACCACAGTTCAAGCAAATCTATTCCACCCATGACTTTGTACACGGACACATGTTTCCACTGGTGTTTAGACTTCTGCCAGACAAATCCAAGGCCACGTGTATCTGATTTTCAATAGCATAATTATATTAAAGTTTGATCTGTTTGAAATACTGTTAGGACTATATTATAATGCCTATATCTGAGAAAAATAAATATACAATTTTTATCAATATCTGAGTTTTGTAATGCTTGACTGATCGCATGTCCCTCCATTGCACTTATGCCTGCATTCTGTTTCGACTTTACTACTCTAATTTTTCAAATTGTAGACATAAGTGGAACAAACCAATAATCCGCTAGCCACAGAAGTCGACAGTCAAGAAAAGAATACTCCAGAGTGAGTGTTGTTTTAAGTGTCTGGAAAATATGAACTGAACTTGAAACTTATTTATTAATTAATTTATTTCATTGATATAATTCGCCGTACACAAAGAGTGTTTCACTTATGCGACATTCACTTAAGACTCAAGAGACTCAAATTATTCCAGAATCATACCAACTCTTTATACGTTTTACATGGGGAGAATTTATACATGTACATCATTTGTAGGTATACACAATAGGCTTCGTCATGTCGTATTAAACTCTAGGCCAATAAACAGGCACCAATTATATAATGGCAGGGTCGAGTTCCTTAAGGATCCAACTTGAAGACCACAATAGCATTGAGGTCATGAGTTTAAATCCAGCTTTCGCGGGTTCGGTAGTGGCTTTACGCCAGCAGTTATGTTAGGTATTTGGGGAGGTGTATGCTTTCACTGCATCAATGACCTGATCGCCGTAGCATTTAACAGGAATATCTTTTCAGGTAAATAAACAAATCAAAACCAGTGAATATAAAATAAATGCATGTGTATATAGCCCTTCGCTAATTATTTCGATGGATTAATGATATCTTCTTCGGATTTTCTCTTACTTCGAATGATGACCATGACGCACCAGTGTGCAGTATGAAAGGCTGAAGTTCCATTATGTTCTAAATGGGTTGGGATTTGAGCAATAATTGAACTGTTTCTGTTGGGGAAAGATTCTGTCATATTTCGTTCATAGATCACACCACGTGTCCCCATGACAGAGCGTCAGGGTGACTCCCACCCCTGATATATCACTCCCCGGGGCTGGAACAGGTGCCTAGAGAGTAGATTTTCGTCTTAATGCACGCAATTTTACTGCGTGTAATTATGACGTTACCCCAATGTTTTCATAACTCCGATCCCTTTGTCTTCGCGTTGGGGCAGAATTTCTTCGAATCCAATTAAGATAGTTAATTGAGTATTACTTTTCTCTACATTATTCATTCCCAGGGAAACGTAATGCCCGGACTTGTATAGTCACCTCTCATGCATCATCTTTATACGTGCTTAAAAACATCATTAATAGGAAAATGTATAATTTGTTAGAATTGCCTGCACAAGATTGCTCGTTTACCAAGATCTGAGCTTTTCAGCAAACGAACAAGAGCTGCTGGTTTTTAGTAGACAAACTGTAAAATGTACAGCGGCCTCTAGTTTGAAAACTTGTTTAAATTAGTAATTAACGCACATAAGGGTATAGGTAGTAATACATATATGTATAAATTAATAAGTGTTTTGAAAGGAACACTAAATGAAACTTGAGCTTACGAGAGACAGCATTTTTATTTATTTAATTATTTATTATTATAATTATTGTGTTTATTGATAGTTGTAGTATTACTCTCATTATTGCTTAGTACAAAATTATCTGAAAAATAAATGTTTTACGCAAGCAGCCAGCGGGACGTCCAAATGGCAATCATGGCGCCATAGTGTATGGCTCTCAATCCATTTTTTTCCAATCCAGACAGAAGGTACTTTGGCAAAGCAATTGAATGTTAAGATCTATTGGTCCTATATAGGCATCCGTATTTTTACCACGATTGGTGTGGGCCGTGTAGGAACTGCTGCAGATTGGTTCATGGAAAACTGTGACTAAAGGAATATAAAATGCCTTGAATCTGACGGTAATCTATTTGCCAGTATTCAATCTCTAGCCTCAGAGTACTTATATTAGTATCTATCATCATCTAGATAACTGAGGTTATCTCAATCCCAATGGAGATTTACTGGAGGAGGCGAGGCGGTGAGCTCGGCTAACCCCAAATTGATATAAATACTGACAAGGTACGAGCGTCTGTGGTGATGAACTAGCTGGTCCCTTGTGGAATCACACCGGACACCAACCAACAAGCCATGGGCGAGGAAATAAATCAGGCGTATAATTACGCCGTCATTATTACAGAAAATGGCAGAAAAATTATCGACTTTGGCTTATGGTCCCGTGGGATTAGAACATAACGTGCTTACTATTTGCAGCCGTAATTCGCTGGTGACTTTTTCGGCGTTAATCACTCCCTTGGGCAGCCGCGGCCGCTTTAGCCATTAGAGAAGGGAGCAGGGCGATGATTTGGGTTCGGAGTAATTTACGGTCAGACAAACCGGAAGGTATGTTTACAGAGCTCGTATTAGCCTATTGACCCTATAAAATCTCACAACAGACGAGAGCCTATTCAGCAGGCGAAGGGCTGCAATTATTTACGGTTATAGAGGCTTCTGTATGTCCTTTAGCATGGTTTTCAATAGAGACGAGCAAAACCGGAAGCTATAAATTTATCACTGATAATAATACTCAACCCTAAGTTGAAACCTTCTTAGTTTCCAACTTGGAAGCTGTTTGTTTGATTAATTAGGCGCAAAGTGGAAAGTTGGGATGAAAGGAATTATAAAACAGCTTCCAACACGCACAGCCCTGGCAGTGTGGGCAGGGAAAGGCGGAGATATAACTGATACAGTTTTTATGGTCTTCTCTATCTAGTTAATTAACACCATCTTTCGGCTATAGTCAGCGCTGTATTGGATACAAATTTGATGAAAACGCTTCGTTCAAATTAATAGCCTGAGCAATATAAGGGTCTCGGCGGCCCCATCAAGAGGTTTCGAGGTCCTTTAGAGAATTGGGCAAGTCTCTCAGTTTGATAGATTTCTAACCCTCTGCCGACTGGGGATTGCCTTGCCTTGTAAGTGAACAGCCTCATTACACTCAGTATTTAGTCAATCCCATTTCGGAAATATCCCCGATCTGGAGCTAAGTGAATTGGACTCGCACACCCGACGACAACTCCAATAATTTTGCAATTGAATACTTGGAAAATAATGCCATTATTTGAACGTGTTATCGATCAACGTCTATTGGAGCTGTCAACTTCCGTCACTGTTTCTTCAGCTTGACTCGGCCTGATAACCATATATCCCTCCGATCTCGCCTGCTTTCCTCTCGCCTTCGGAGCGCCCGTAAAGACCTGATTGGCGGTGATGTGCGCGCGCGGGAAACGGATTAATTACAGATTACTGCAGACGACAGCTCGCAAAACGTCACTAATTTCCGGTCTTGATTGACAGCATTGTGGTGCTGATCGCCTTCTCGGCCGAAACTTGGCAGAAGATAAGCTAAGAGATAATTTGAGTGCATATCAACTCATCAGTTGGATCTGCTGACAATATGATACCGTTTTTTCTGCGAAAGACCTGTGAACTGCCTACGAATCCTTGCAAATCGGGGCATTGGAACACTGACAAAGACGGGCGTTAAGGAAAGTGCATCCATAAAGTGGGAGCCAAACCTTTAGAGCCCTCTATCGAGGGGATACCGGGTCAGAATCACTGAAGGCGCTCCTTGTCGATAGCGACTGGTGTGAAGGCTGACTTCAGGACACTCGGGTGATTGATAACTCCTAAGGCTGACTGAAATATGCTAGACTGTTTAATCTTCCAAAACCCGATCGGCAATAAGGAGTGATGTGCGCTCTAGAATGTCCATTCATACCAACAGCTGTTAGCTTAAAGACTAAAATCTTTACTTGCGGTCAATCGTTCATACAAAACATGGAATTTCCAGTAAACCCAATAATGGATTTTTAGGCATTGCAAGTAGCATATACATTGACCCTAATCTTGTCATTACTGTGGTGTCAGTATGCCACAGTCTCATTTAGAACTAGATATTTCGGCTTTGGCCAATGTGTTCTCATGAATTAATTTAACTTTTGAATTGATAATGATTCAGTATAAAAAAAATTACAACAAAATTACAATAATAATTACAATTATTTGAATGGTAGATATACTCTTATAGCTATTTACAGTTCACTTCATTAACGGTCTAAGCATATCATGTGGAAGTTTCTGGAGCAAAACAATGGGCAAAACTTATCTAGTATAAAATTATGCCTTCTTGGTTGGACACGTCTAGAAATGTTGGCATTAGTACTGCCATCTATATAGATCACGTGTGACTGGGTGTCAGTATAAGGTACAAGGTATGTCTTCAGCTTGCAAGTTTAATTGCCTGTACATGACTATATTGTAATTCTCACCTCTCTTTTTTTCAACATTGTTTGATGCCCACGTAGAAGAAGGCGACCAACACTATATTAAGGTTTCTCATCGATAGTTGTTCCCTTTAGTAATCACGATTTATAAAGTTTTAGTGAATATTCACACCTGGCGACATCGTGTTCACAGTGAGCCTTCAGACAAATGTCCACACTACACCTCTCCCCGACGCCAGTATGGTGGTCTCTGTTCACTTTGCTGCCAAAATGTTTCGTTTTTTGGCTTTGTTCCTTTGAGAGTCGTTCTAAAAAGATCCATTGCTTTGATCCATGCCCCTTAGATAAGAACCCACACCTTTGAAACCCAGCCGATGATTTAGGGTTAACCCAGCTCTGGTTGACATATTTAATTTCAGATTTAAATTTACACCCAAAACGTTTGGCGGGTGTTCTGACTGAAGTGTTTCGTGATTGTTTGGTGTTCTGCTGATATCACCTCAAAAATATTCTAAATCGCGACTGCTAATGGCTTGGTGACTTTCGGGTACATTCACAGAGAGAAATCGCCCGTTCTTTTGAACTGCAAGCCAAAGCATTCCAATAAAATAACCCTTTTTGGCCAGGAATAACAGTACGATAGAATTGATTCGCTCACGTCTGAATGAACACGTCACATACAAACATGCATTATTGCGGGTCACCTAAGGGGGATAATGTATTTTTGATGCTTTTTTGATTGCATATATAGAGTAATGGGAATGCCCGTGCTGAACTTCTAACTGGTCTTAACCCTCTTGTTGATAAAGCCGTTGAGAGCACTCTGACAAGTTAGGGATTTAGTCTAGCGCATTAAACTACCCTATTCACTCCGCCACTCTTTGCCAACGTTTAAGCTGGCTTGTTCCGAACGTTTGACCAAGCCTTCGCGTGACTAAGCTGTACATCTAACCGCAGACCCAGATGGCGCTGCGCACACAGCTATAATTGCTCTTCCTATATACAGTTTCAGCTGTGAATACCTGTGTTTGTAACATCTGCGGTAAATCAACGTTTACACAAAGTAGTTAACAATGGGACTTAGATCAGGATTAGTGAACACAACATTTATTGAAACGAGTTGTATACCCTCTTTTTAGATTCGCATTTTATAGTTAATATATAGGCTTGAGTACCACAAATATCCGACACACAGCACACGTCAAACTCTCCAGTGCAGTCTCTCTGGTAGATTTGAACAAAACCATACTCACTGGCAGAAACACTTATTTATATATCTATATCAGTATATTCTCGTGGGGAAGTTAGGTATATCGCATATAAGCATATTTTACACCATATAAGCAACCAGAAATTTTATCAAATTATTCCTGTCTCACACATCAGATATATATAGCCAGGTGTGTTAGATACACACAAAATTGCATACCGCGAGCAGGTGTTTGCAAGATCAGTCGTTTGATGGAAGAGATGACGTAACTAAATTAGACACCCAAGATCTGGTCTGCGCAGGAGTGAACTGTTATTACGAAATTTGCAAACCTGTCCTTTTATTTTCTTTTTTTTTCTTTGCCAATTTCGTAGAATTAATCTTTGATCTGTGTAAATATTCTTGTATAGAGTGGGGTTTGCCGTCTGACCAGCTTTTTTTAAATATTGTTAAACAGGGTTTGGATTCAGACGATCATAATTGGTGATCCATACCCGCAATGTCATTGACTGACTGATTCATTTGGACGTCATAATGATGTCCATTAATCTACTAATGGCATTATCGTTTCATGAAAGGTCTATATTGCTGTATACACCATGTCGAAATTGCTGACAGATAAATGGAGATTTGCAGCGGCATTTTGTCCCAGTGGCAAATGGATATAACCAATAAAAAGAAACCTAACATAATACGTTAATACAACTTAAAAATATACAAAAATAACACAGAAAACTACTACATGTTATTACGTAGTACTATATCATACTCAATCGATAGTGATGAGAAACCAAATTATCGATGTCGTTATATCAGTTATCCATGTCGATAATTCTTTCATTGATAACGCTAAATAATTATTGTTATCGAAAACGAGTTAATGACATGGACAAATGAATTATCGATATCAATAATTACCATTACTTATCGATATTGATAATTCAACCTTTTGCGTGATAATAACTGCTCCTCCCTGATATCTTGCAATAATTTTTACCGAAAGTTTCGAATTTTACAGGAACTGAGCAAAAGAATATTGCCAAAATTGTTTAATACAGGTGCAAGTATTGTACAAGCACCTGTATCACCGTGTCTTTTATGAATAAGTATTAATCAGTATCCGTAAATCTTTTACCATGAAAATGAATGAAAATAAATGAATGTATTTGCTCCCCCCCCCCTTCCGCCCCCTCTCCATACAGTGCAACTTTTGGAAATAAGTTTATTTTAAGAAGAAAAAATGAAGAAAACAATCATAAATCCAAATATGCGAATTGTAAGGGAAATAATATTATAATTGTTAAATTATAAAATCTGTGCCAGGAAAGACATGTGAAAGAAAAGCTGCTTCCTGGAAATACCATGTTTATGTTCAACAATGTCGTATATATGTCCACGGCGATGTCTACTGCGCAGATTTCCCCAAAATGATGCACTATGGTACGGCAATAAGGCACCTTACCCTAATTAAAGTTGTTCCATTGGGATTACAAGATGAATGCAGGCCGCCCTTATACTCAAGTCATTCAGAGGGGAAAATTAGTATCAGTATAATCACTGTGAGACTTTTTCTTGATGCAAATGTACAACAGACTGTCCTTCATACAGAAAAATGTCTTTTACATCTTTCTTGTATGCGCAGATAAATTGGTATTTTTAGAGCTAAGTTAAGCGCTGCGTCAAAGGATTATTTGTTGTTGTTTTTTCATTTCTGTGCACGTTAACGCCTCAATTTCACAAGATTATTTTAGATCAAAGAAGTTAACCCCTTAACAAGTGCCTAATGATGATTTATAGCTCAGTCAGATGAGAAGGTATAGCGACACGCTCAGCCCCTGTGTATTTCACATAGACCTGTCAAACCCCAAAGCTCTGAATTGAAACTCTCTCAGTTGTAATTTGTGTTTTTAAGCTGTTTCAATTATTTTCCGAAAAGTTAACATTTAATGTTCATATTGTGCTTGCGGGGATACAAGCGACTCTCCAGAGCCTTCTGAGGGACCCTTAATTAAAATTCCCTTTACCTGTCATTCTTTCCTTATAAAATTCCATCAGTCCACGAGGCTACCTTACAAAATCAGTCTTTCAAGAGTAGATGTATCTTCAAGGGAAAACAAAAAAATCTGCTTACAAGAAGATAAGAGTTTGTCAAGTCCACATTCTCAGAAATTTAATTAATCGTTTAAAACCATATATATATAGGTGTATCGATTTAACGGTTAAACTTGATAAAACTGTTTAATGTGGAGTATGTTTTGGTTAAGTACTCATACCTGTATCATCCTCATTGCAGATTTTGATTTCAAACCCAACCAAGGTAATTTTGTTCTAACAAATTTCCGTGAATCTGTCGACTGAGAAATGTAATGACCACTGCTCTATACGGTAAGACGCAGACATGTTGCTATACCAGTAGTCCCGTTATATAGATATAGTGACTATTACTGTAAGGCATTGAAACTATCGCCATGCTTTAAGGATGTTCTGATGCACACGGTAAATGTTGGTGAAGCCTTTTGAGAAAAATATTACCTTAATGAGTGATGCTTTCCCATCAACGGCGTACATCTTATATCCTTACATTCCTATACATGCTGCATGAGCAGAAACTTGGGTCCAAAGTGTTTCCATATTGTTTGAGTAATTAGCACTCCAATGTGAAAACTTCTAAGACGTAGAACACATTTCGTACCAAAGCTGAAGAGCAAAAGTAATACATGGATGCACGACTTCGGTGGTTTATTAGTTCAAAAACTGACATCAGTGGACAAGCACTGTGGGTGACACTTTGTTGCCATGAGAACCCTTTCTATGATGTATAGGTATGATTTAATGTACCCAGTCACATCTTTAACATCTATTGCACAGAAGTGTCTAAGAAATCAATAAATTTTAATTACGATTTTATTGGCCACAAAATGAAATTAAACAGCTATCAAGTGAACACAAATTGTTCAACAGTTCTGTAATACAGTGATTTTTATACAAAGCACATACTATTCACAAAATTCTAATGCACTGCGTAGTTATTTGTATTTCCCTTGTAACTTCCAACTGCATGTGCACAAGCTGGATTGTAATCGGATTCAGTTCAAACCGTATATTCAACGCCGACATTTACACAGATGTTTTTATTGTTTCGCTATATCGATAAGTCAAAAGGATAGTGTAGCTGCATGAACAAAATGCGCTTGTTGATGTTTATTTGTATTGTATATTACTATTGTGCACGATTTATTATAAATTTTTGCAGACAAAGAAGTGAAAAGACAAGGAGCTGTACCTTTTTGACCTCATACTGTGTAAAACTAATCCAAATACCTTTATATGTATTGTCTAGTGATGTGATCTACACAGGTTTCTATACATGTTAACGTGGGGCGTTTGTTTTCAAGAAAAACAAGGTGTATATTTCATCCCATAATTAATAAATGAATGTCATGTATTACACAGTTCTTATTTCAATCGCATGTAAAGGACTCATTGTGCGTCTGAAGCATTGCGTTTTTTTTTCTTCTATGGAGATTGTCACATTTTGCAATTTTCTGAACCAGTGAAGCGCAAAATATGAACGGGATGGCTAGTGGGTACAACAGTTCATTAAGGACTTCAAAGAGACCACCTCATTTATATTTTTTCTGATATTTCTTTAGGAAGTTAGACGTGTAGGTATGGCTTACACCTCAGTCTTGCCGAAGTATACGGGTATTTTGGCCTAAACTACCATTAAACATTTAATTATCTGCGCGTCGTCAATTGGCCAGCTTTGGCGGCTTGTAAACGTTACCGTTGATGTATTCATTACACCTCTTATGGACACACGTATACCGCCCAGCTAGCCAATTAACGGCCTGCTGTTGGTTAATTAAGATGATTTATTTTACTATCTAGTTTACAACCAGATAAACAAGGATTATGGGTTTAAAAACCACATTTGCGTTCAGGAAGAAAATTATCATTAACCCCTAGACGCCATTAACAAGGGAATGAATGTGTATACGACCAAGGATGATTCAGTACTCTCCAGAAATGTCTAAACTCAACGAAAGAGGCAATAAATCAACAAATTCTGTCTACTCCACGTTGTGTTATATAATAGTAGACGCGCTTCTTTGTTCTTTAAAAATCTTAACAGAACAAGGAAAACAAGCTTGAAACTATCCATCTACATGTATGTGAATGAGATTGGACTAAATGAACTTGTTAATGAACCCAAAGTTATTCGGACGGCGGCTGTAACAGTTGTATAAGCATGTGAATTTAATCCAACTTCATCAAAATTATGTTTATTTGTGTTTTTTTTAATCTTTTTTTTTTTGTTTGTATGTCACTGAATGTCTTACATGTAACACTTTAAAGGAGAAAGAAACAATAACAAATATGCCCTAATCGAAAATATTTGTGCATAAAATTATGATGAGTTATCGCCCATGGGCGAGAACTCTCCAGTGTTATATGCAAATCAGTTGGGTTGCACATAATACTTAAAACATAAAACAGTCGACCAGAGTTATCTTTCGGAGCACTGACAAGCTGATTGGGACTAGCACTGCATGGCCATGGACCTTCCACTAACAAAATACAGAAATACATATGCTGTTATTGAACAATACAGAGGCGAAATCCTTCTGATGTCTTTTGCGTTAAGTAAAGGGTGCCAAAGATTATGTGAACTACTGGATTGTGGATATGCAGTCATAGATAAATTAGGAGAAGGAGGACCTACTGGATTGTGGATATGTAGTCATAGATAAATTAGGAGAAGGAGGACCTACTGGATTGTGGATAGGTGGTCATAGATAAATTAGGAGAATGAGGACCTTCTGGATTGTAGATATGTAGTCATAGATAAATTAGGAGAATGAGGACTTACTGGATTGTGGATATGTAGTCACAGATGAATTAGGAGGATGAGGACCTACTGGATTGTGGATGTGTAGTCATAGATGAATTAGGAGAATGAGGGCCTTCTGGATTGTAGATATGTAGTCGATAAATTTGGAGAATGAGGACCTAGTGGATTGTGGATAGGTGGCCATAGATAAATTAAGAGAATGAGGACGTACTGGATTGTAGATATGTAGTCATAGATGAATTAGGAGAATGAGGACCTACTGGATTGTGGATATGTAGTCACAGATGAATTAGGAAAAGGAGGACCTACTGGATTGTGGATATGTAGTCATAGATGAATTAGGAGAATGAGGACTTACTGGATTGTAGATATGTAGTCATAGATGAATTAAGAGAATGAGGACCTACTGGATTGTGGATATGTAGTCATATATGAATTTGGAGAATGAGGACCTACTGGATTGTGGATATGTAGTCATAGATGAATTAGGAGAAGGAGGACCTATTGGATTGTAGATATGTAGTCACAGATGAATTAGGAGAAGGAGGACCTACTGGATTGTGGATATGTAGTCATTGATGAATTTGGAGAATGAGGACCTACTGGATTGTGGATGTGTAGTCATAGATGAATTAGGAGAAGGAGGACCTACTGGATTGTGGATATGTAGTCATAGATGAATTAGGAGAAGGAGGAACTACTGGATTGTGGATATGTAGTCATAGATGAATTAGGAGAAGGAGGACCTACTGGATTGAGGATATGTAGTCATAGATGAATTAAGAGAATGAGGACCTACTGGATTGTAGATATGTAGTCATAGATGAATTAGGAGGATGAGGACCTACTGGATTGTGGATATGTAGTCATAGATGAATTAGGAGAAGGAGGACCTACTGGATTGTGGATATGTAGTCATAGATGAATTAGGAGGATGAGGACCTACTGGATTGTGGATATATGGTCATAGATGAATTAGGAGAAGGAGGACCTACTGGATTGTGGATATGTAGTCATAGATGAATTAGGAGAATGAGGACTTACTGGATTGTGGATATGTAGTCATAGATGAATTAGGAGAATGAGGAACTACTGGATTGTGGATATGTAGTCATAGATGAATTAGGAGGATGGGGGCCTACTGGATTGTGGATATGTAGTCATAGATGAATTAGGAGAATGAGGACCTACTGGATTGTAGATATGTAGTCACAGATGAATTAGGAAAAGGAGGACCTACTGGATTGTGGATATGTAGTCATAGATGAATTAGGAGAATGGGGATCTACTGGATTGTGGATATGTAGTCAAAGATGAATTAGGAGAAGGAGGACCTACTGGATTGTGGATAGGTGGTCATAGATGAATTAGGAGAATGAGGACTTACTGGATTGTGGATAGGTGGTCATAGATGAATTAGGAGAAGGAGGACCTACTGGATTGTGGATATGTAGTCATAGATGAATTAGGAGAATGGGGATCTACTGGATTGTAGATATGTAGTCATAGATGAATTAGGAGAATGAGGGCCTTCTGGATTGTAGACATGTAGTCATAGATGAATTAGGAGGATGAGGACCTACTGGATTGTGGATATGTAGTCATTGATGAATTAGGAGAAGGAGGACCTACTGGATTGTGGATATGTAGTCACAGATGAATTAGGAGAAGGAGGACCTACTGGATTGTGGATATGTAGTCATAGATGAATTAGGAGAAGGAGGACCTACTGGATTGTGGATATGTAGTTATAGATGAATTTTGAGGATGAGTCCTACTGGATTGTGGATATGAAGTCACAGATGAATTAGGAGAAGGAGGACTTACTGGATTGTGGATATGTAGTCATATATGAATTTGGAGAATGAGGACCTACTGGATTGTGGATATGTAGTCATAGGTGAATTAGGAGGATGAGGACCTACTGGATTGTGGATAGGTGGTCATAGATGAATTAGGAGAATGAGGACTTACTGGATTGTGGATATGTAGTCATAGATGAATTAGGAGAATGAGGAACTACTGGATTGTGGATATGTAGTCATTGATGAATTTAAAGAGTAAGGACCTACTGGATTGTGGATATGTGGTGATAGATTAATTTGGAGAATGAGCTGGGAATGCAACCATTCAGCCGAAGATGCCACAACACTCTGATCTGGACTATATAATATAAACCTACAAGTCTGTAGGATGTGTCACAGCACTCTGATCTACTTGGCTGTGAATATAAACATACACTGAGAAAATATTAATTGATTATTGTTTTAAAAACCAAGGACTCTGAGTCAGAAGGCTGAGAATATAAATAATCTGCGAAGCAGGAATTCTGTATGATGATCATGCCAAAGAATAAGTCAACCATACCAATTACCGTATCATTGGTAGCTGTGTGTTCAAGATATGTCCTTCGTAGGTTTTCAATAGCCCCATATCTAATAAAGGTATTGAATTTCAACTTGGATTTGCGGAGAATGGGCGACGTCAAAAAATTTTGACGATATAAATTTCCCTCATATCTGCCCAAGCTGCCACTTTCAACATAACTCCAAAATTCCAGAGGTATTTCAGTTAGAAAATAAAACGATTTAACAGACATTGTGGAGAGAAAGGAAAACATTGCCGGGGAAAGACCAGAGATAACGGTTCTGAGGTTCAAAGCGTTATACTTGAGAGGAAATGGCACTTTATGATAATCTAAGCAGGGTTACATTGCATTATCGCAGATTGAGAGTGTTTACTTAAAAACATTAATTTGACTGAGGTCGGAATGCGGATCAAACGGTATCTCGCCTGATAGTCCCAATAAATCCGCCGTGCATTATGGCGGTGAGCCTAATCAAGAATACTGTCTCGTGGCGGGTAAGCCACCCTCTTGACTAATCGGTTCGACTGCATGGGAACTCACGAAGCGCTCTAAATTGTTTTGTTCGCACGAAATCGTCCTCGAGGATGTAAAGAAAATTGACTTTGTGCCATGGCAATTGCTTGCGCAGTTTAAGTCGTGTTGCTTTTAAGAAGATTTCCGTTTTTCGATAAAATTACCAGTTCCAATTTTAGATTAACAGACTTTTTATTATATAGTTTTTCCGGGAAAGTGATGTGTAGCCGGATTTGATATCTAATAATACGGAAACCCAGATGGGCATGGTTCAAATTGACATCAATACTTATGAATATTTTAATAACTTCCCAGCAAACGGATGATCCTCGGGACACTTGGCCAAAACTGTGAAGCGATTGGTTGAAACTGATTAATGTGTAACAAATAGGTCGAGAGATGCATGGGCTCACTTTTCTTTTCTGGTCCATTCTAAACTATTTTTATGCATTTTTTCAGATTTCTGGTGTAAGTATTGAACTGAATTTAACAGATATACGGTTTAACTGCTGAAGACGTTTCGCCCCTCACCAAAGAGTCACATGTTCGAATCCAGATCATCGTCAGAGGAGTTGTCAGCTTTTGTCAAATGATTCTGTCAAATGATTCTGACATTTGGCTGTCGGGTGGGCACTCTCCCATTTTCTCCACTCAAAGCATCATCTCCGTCCTACAAATACAAATATTCTTCACAATCATAGGTAAATTCACCTCTAAAATAATGATCATCCAATGAATGAAAGAGTCTTTTTAGGTTGGGTGATCTTCAATATGTTCCCCTCGAGTGAGACCAATGAACAATGAGGTTGCATGTTTCAGTCCAGCGCTGAAGTCCTTCTGGGGCCCGTCGAACGCTTCGAGACTTCCTTTCCTATATACGTGACCTCTCGGTCCCAAATCCCTACCTTACAACTTATCCCACTTCCAAAAATTACCAGCTTCTCTCAACTCACCCCAGTTGCTACCTTACCCTACTGACTACCACAATCCCTACCTTACCCCACTTACTATCACAATCCAACCTCTAATACTACTTACTACCACAATCCTTACCTTACCCTATTTACTACCACCATCCAATCCCTTATCCTACTTACTACCACAGTCCCTACCTTACCCCACTTACTACCATCTTACCTTATCCCAATAATTACCACAATCCCTACTTTACCCCACTTACTAGCACAATCCCTACCTTAGCCCACTTACTACCATCTTACCTTATCCCACTTATTACCATAATCCCTACTTTAGCCCACTTACTACCACAATCCCTACCTTATCCTACTTACTACCACCATCCTTACCTTAGACCACTCACCACCACAGTCCCTACCTTACGTCACTTACTACCACAATCCCTACCTTATCCTACTTACTACCACCATCCTTACCTTATATCACTTACTTCCACAATCCCTACCTTACCCCACTTACTACCACAATCCCTACCTTATCCCACTTACTACCACCATCCTTACCTTATCCTACTTACTACCACCATCCTTACCTTATACCACTTACTTCCACAATCCCTACCTTACCCCACTGACTACCACCCTTATCCTACTTACTGCCACAGTCCCTACCTTACCCCACTTACTACCATCTTACCTTATCCCACTTATTACCACCATCCCTACCTTACCCCACTTACTACCACAATCCCTACCTTATCCTACTTACTACCACCATCCTTACCTTATACCACTTACTTCCATAATCCCTACCTTACCCCACTTACTACCATAATCCTACTACTTTACCCACTTCGCCCAATAACCCCACATCCACAACTTTTTTCCCATGCCCACAACTTATCCCACATCCTAGCTTTACCCACACCCCCCAATTTACCCCAGTCCCTAGTTTACCCCACATGCTTACCCCATTATTACATCCCCACTCTAGGGAAAACCCACAACATACCTACATCCCTACCGACTCCATATCCCCATCTTAACCCATATCGCCACCTTGTATACAATGGAAAACATGGCTATCATCCCCGCCTAACTTACTCATTCTTACCTACCTCACATCCCCCACCTCACCAAACATTCCCAACTTACTGCACGATCATAACTTACTCATCCCTACCTACCTCACATCCCCACCTCACCAAACATTCCCACCTTACTTACTCATCCCTACCTACCTGACATCCCCACCTCACCAAACATTCCCACCTTACTTACTCATCCCTACCTACCTCACATCCTCGCTTGTCTAACATTTCCACCTCACTCACTTATCCCTACCTACCTCACATCCCCACCTTACCAAACATTCCCATCTTTTCCAACATTTCTACTCTCCCCACCTCCCACCCCCAAACCCCACAAGCACATGTCGAACACCTCAACACACTTACATTTCACCGCTTTACCCCATCACGCATACCCAGGAAAGATCAGAACGGAGTCTGCGATGTGACGGACCGATGTCGGCCAGTTCACCTGTTGTTACACCTAACCTTACCTGACAACCTTTTCTCCTCCTCGTCTCACCTGTGTGGTCTCTAATTACAGCTGTTTATCAACGTTTCCCTTTGAACAAAGTGTGGGATTTTTTAAAAACTTTCCGGTTTTGTCACGGTTAACTGAGATCCCGTCGTCTGTGTGCTTCACGTTCTTTTTCTTCGACGGCTCAGTATCAGCTGCTTGTCTCTCGGCTATATATCAGTATTACACAAACATTACATCAAACAATGTAACAGTTTACACCGACCTGCGCAACTCGCTTTCATCCAGATCAAAGATCCTCCGTCCATGCCAGACATAAACCACGTGAAAGCTAACAGTCGGTCGTCTGCTGTTACACTTGAAGGAAGTGACACAAAAATAAATAGAAGTCGTCTAGTACGGCACATTGCATTCTTGTTTTCACTGAAGAGCCTATAAACTTGAATATTGCAAATATTTAAAAAAAAATCTTCCAACATTATAGTGTGATTCGTCGTTTTGCACTATTTTAGCCATTTTCAAAAGTGGTAAATTCAATAAATTAATGCCAGACGATATTTGCTACCATCGGTCACCTGTTAAATAAGCTGAATGAAAAAAGCAAAATTATTTATTTCTTGATTTATTGATTTATTTATTGACTGATTTATTTATTTGATTGGTGTTTTATGCTGTACTCAAGAATATTTTACTTATACGACGGCGGCCAGCATTATGGTGGGAGGAAGCCGGCCAGAGCCCGGGGGGAAACCCACAAACATCTGGAGGTCGATGGCAGATCTTCCCAAGTACAGCCAGGGAGAAAGTCAGCATGAGCTGGACTTGAAAAGCAAATTGATAAATACATAGTTTTAGTGCTTAATAACTATTCTGACCAGCACCACACAGACTGATTAATTGTCTAAAAATGCTACTGGAAAACCTCGTGGCTAAATGTTCAATAACTGATTGCTAAAAAAAAAGCATGGGTATACTTGATTAATTTATTTGTGTTTGTTGTTTTCTAATTGGATTGTTTCATTTACCAGTATTATATTAATTAATAAAAGAGATCGTCTTGTCATGGCTGTCTATATAGTTTACTGATCAATTTATTGATTAATTTGGCCTTTTTAATAGAATCAGATTAAACGATTTATTTATTGAATCCCATTTAAGTCCTGCATCATTCCGAATTTTTGGTTGACAGATTGAGTAATTTAACGGGTTTTCAGGGAGACATGTTGCTTTTTGAATATTCAAACATCCTCCTGTGGGAAAAACACAAGATTTATAATATAAAAGCTTTTTTATGATCGGACTGACATGATTTGGATTTAATCAGGTGACATATTTACATCTTTTCTGACATCTATTATAGGCCTATGTAATTCTTGATCGTCGAATGTTCAGTCTATTCAAAATCAAAACAAAGCCTCTGCGTATTCTGATTCAGCATACTGCGTTTAAGTTGATATGTTGCAGCTTACTGCATACACAGTACACCCATATATAAAGGGCTTGATACAATATTCCAATCATCTAAAACAATGGCAAATAAATTAGGAATTTAAACATTCGCAAAATTTGCAAAAATAGTACAAGAAATACTTTAGATTAAAATTAATAAATTATTTTATTTCAATACTCTATTGAGCACCATACTGAAGATAAAGTACCTGTTAATTTGACGTCCCCTTTCGTTCTACTCAGCTACTTTCCATCATATGCTACATATAACCCATGTGTAAAGATATAAATAGTACAGAAACAAATTATCAAATTAAGTCTATATTTATACCATCATGAAGTGTACATTTTTTAGACAGCAACACCTAAAACAATTCATAAGAACAATATGGGAAGATAAAACTCTTTTGAAACACAGCTGTTAGAAGAGGAAAAAAGGACAATAATTTGCACCACGGAATACGAAAAAGCGAAACAAAATACTTCAGGAATTCTTCACATGAAAAGTGGTTTACAGCGCTGTGTGTTTGGCTAACTTATATGTATAAAACGGCAATAGTAATAACAAAAGTACTTATTATGAGGTTAAAAGGAACCGATCCGCGGAAGTAAAGTAATCTAGTTCATTTGTCAGAAAAGTTACACTAGGTATAAATTATCTAGAGGTCAGAAAGGACGTAGATCATGGCCAATGGAGATCACAGTGAGAGGGTAAGCGTGATAGACGGGTAAGCAGGCCTGATCGAAGAAATCAACCGGCCACCTATCTGCACGGCTCATACAGACATTTATCACACAAAGCCGAGAAAAATTGACAGCCACTGACAATCAATTAATCGTTATAAGTCAATTTTAACGGGTATATAAATGTATTGAGGAGTACCCTTGTGTGACAGTTGAGCAGTCTTGTTCCGCGTGACTGGACTTAACGGCTGCAATGTCCACTGTATAGCCACCACAGGTATGCAAGGTATTTTATATACACAAATTCCACCCTACAGATAAAATGGATCTTGTGCTGCATGCGTCAAATGCGGATATTCAGCGTACATCCACATACCTACATTAATACCCATTGCCAAGATTCCCAATACAAAACCTGAGAAAAGGTAATGAATCGTGCAAATGGTCTTCCAGTATCGAATAAAGTTTGAACGTTAGACATTCACGTTCACTGCACAACCAATCTACGATAGTAGCTATAAATGTGCACCTTGCCACCCACTTAGAATGCTCTCAAAACTCTCTCTTGATCTTCATGTTTATGTGACTATATAGACCGTGTACTTTCGGGACTGTCAACAAACAGACTTGACCATACACTCACTGTTACTTGTTACTGTCGGTGATGATTCGCACACATAGTAAGGTGTCCGGACATTCCCCGGATATATTCACACTCCGTTCGCTGTTTGAAGTTCTTGGTGTAGCTGCTCTATGTCGTTGCTCACAAACTGCACTAATCAGATCTAAAAGAAACAGCTGTTTCTCCTATCTCAATAAATGTGTTTACAAAGCAGTGCAATTTGCAGCACATTCTATAGATCTTTGCAAAGACACCAACATAAGTGTAAAAATTTCACTACAAAAGATAACCCATAATAATTATAAATTTATACTTTATAATCCATATTAATGACAGTGTAAACACTGAATACACTGAATAATAATGTTAATATCCTTCGTCCCATAAGTGTTCTGATGAATAATAGCTGGCCACTGTGTAATTCAGGGACACATATAAATAATGATAACATAATAAAATTTAACAACGGCACTAGAAAGAAGGGCAGATGTGAATATGTCCTGGTGCAGAAACACTAGGCTTTATTACAGCTGTTTAAGAGTTATAAAGAAACGATCATCCTGACACAGGCCGCTGTAAGACCAAATGTCCAGGGGCTTTGGGGATAGCCACTGGCAAAGTTTGACTGTTTCTTCCTAGAACACCTCTTCCCTCCGCTGACCAAGCCATTAGGAAAATTGCGAGAAAGTCGTAAAATTCAAATGAATTCGGAAGCGAACAATAAACTAATGGAAGGGATACTGGCTGCTCAGCTCTCTGTATACACTACCATGGAGCCTTGAAGCGAACACAAATACGCCTTTTTGTTTTAAATTTTGTTGTGCGGGGAAGCTGGGAAGTTGATAGGAAACAGAAAGTATTAATAACCCTGTATTAGTAGAGCTCATAACGCGTGGCTTGGCTGTAGCGCCTGACAGAAATTTCCATATGGCGTTTTATTTTCTTCTTGTATCCATGAGTAGCTTCAGTTTCTGCTTTTGCTTCGTCTGATGTGTCTGTTCTTTAGAATAGCGACACGTGTATAAGCACATGGCAACAATTATACTGTCGCTTATAGATCCAGTTGAACTGCACCTTATGACGCTCCGTCCCTTCGCTCTCCTACAATTATCCCTGTTGCTCCCAAAGTTGATTAGGGTCTGGTTTTCGCACTACAGAAAGGCCTGTCACTGCTCCACAGTCTTGTTGCTGATGTTCACTTTTCTGTTTCACCCGCGAGAAGAAAAACGCTAAAAGCTAATGAAATTATGCGGCTGAGTTGAAGTGGGGGTTTGGAAATCAAGATAAGAGAGAAGTTGATATTTTAATTCGCTTGCTGTAGCTGCTTGATTTTGTCATAACGTATCCTCACGACAATTGTGTGATTTTAACGCTCAGCGCGCATGTGTTATAACAATGGTATCACACGCGCCGCTTCCGCTCAAAAGACGCCTCGGTCCAGTTCCCGCCGAGGCTTGTCGGGCGGTCTTCACGCAAGGATCGGGGCCAATTGAAAACTGCAGGACAATACCACAGTTGAGCGCTATTTGTATGACCAGCGATAACAGAATCGAAGACATACAAGTGATTTTCCTCCTGGCAGACCCCAAAGAATCCCTTCTTGACTGTTCATTTGAGCTTTACAACCCGTCCAATATCTATCCTGCGACCCCTACAGACCTTAGGACGTCCATCCGGAGACACCAAAGATCGTACAAACCTATAACTAAGAGTTCGTCCTAATATCCTCTGTAACTATTGTTAACAGGCGTGCTGTTTCTAATTTATAATTTCCGTCATCGGGCACAAGTCAACAATCAACTTTTGTGACGGTTACAAGACAGTATAATGTTTGTTCTTAGACCAATATCCAGCAATTTATGGTGTATATAATCAATTTTTAATCCATAATAGCAAATGTTGTACAATTTTTGCAATCTGTTTGCACTCGTACAAAGTTTAAAATTGCCAGCCATTATGTTAAACTTTATAATTTCTGCTCCAGTTGTATCAGCAAAAGTTGAAAAATTGCCTCTTGTTTATCTATTGAGAACGTGGATCGACAACACTAAAATGTGTTAATCGTACAAAAATGCTTGTGTCATATTGTCGTATATATATATATATATATATATATCGCTTCACACAGGCCTATACAGGCTACCTATTTATGCCATTGGTCTGTGAAATCGCGTTTTTACACCAGATTAGGATTGTACGACTGTGGTTTTAAGTCAGGATGAATGTCAGACTTTTGGTGAGGTGCGGTGGTATCCATCCAGATGTGCTGCTATTTGATGTGAAATATTCTTGTCTGAGTGTAAACCACGGAAAAGCCCAAACAAAATAAATAACATTATACATAACTTGATTTAATTGATCGAGAGTTTGTATAATTTTATAATATTGTTTGTGATGAAAAGAAAATAGTATACAGAGCCCAAAGCAATTTATTTTACAACCAGCATTCTGGAAGTAAAGCGGTTGCAGCGCAAGCATGGCTCTGAAGAAGAAGAATCATGCCATCGTGTAGGTGCGATTTCGAAAACATCAACGACCTCATAAATGCGTCCATGGGAAATTTATAATAACCTATTGTTTACACAGATTATGTATTCAAAGTTGCAGGAGTTGTGACAAATGTTTAAGTAAAAAGTAAATTACTTCCAAAGGTTTACCGAAAATGGATAACGCTCGGAAGGCTGGAACATGCGGTTGGAAATCCTCACAATAAAGCGGTGAAGAATAGAAAAAATTCTTTACCAAAAACTGAAGAACTTGATAATGTATATGACAAATACATTAAGGAATAAGAAACTTAAAAGTCACTTTGTTCAACTTGTCATGTTAGACTCGTAACGGGTTTTAATATACGATAGAGCTTTGAAAAAGATTAACTTATGAGTGAGAGACTGATAGACCAGAAAATAAATTTTAGGTTGAAGTATGAAATCAATTTTACTAACATAGTATTTTCAAAATAGTTCATTAAATATTTAAATTTAGAGACTATGTAAGTGAATCATTTGTTGTATATGAACAACACGTAGGTTATTATTCTTTAATTATTACATAATTTTTCATCACCTGTCGATTGTCTCTTAAATAAACAAAGTTGACTAAGTGAATTGAACGCGGGGAACTCGTTCAATTCGGGTGATCTCTCAGTGAAATTAGTACCAGCCGTGGCATACGAGTTCACGGTACATCTACGTACAGTGATTAAATAACGACAGGTAATAAATACAAAGAAGGTAATTGCCTTATCTTTTAAGCAGGTAATTTCCTGTGGTTGTGTTATCATTGAGATAAATACCATTAGTCGATGTATAATTATGAACTTCTTGCTTGTTACGAAGCATGTATATAAGTGACATGCCTATCGCAAATACATATATATACATGTATTTATGTAAACAAACTGAACACATTTAAGAAAACAGCTAATGAAATAATAGTAATTTTTCTAATAAACAAATAATAAACCTGGTTTTTAGTGAAATTTAAGCCAACAGAAAAGATTATTTATACATGTATTTATCAACAGCATTATAGCACGTCACCGTTTCTTTTGGAATCTCTCCATATATAAACTAAGGCAAGTATAAGGTCCATTTTTTGTTAAATATATGTTTTTTCACAATGCTGATAAATGATATTTCAAACTAACACACATATACTTTTATATGATAAAATATTTTTTTCTCTCTCTCTGTCTCTCTTTTTAATTATGCATCGGATGTAATGTTTGACCTAGTTTTATAAACGGCCAATTCACCTGCCACGTGTGAGGTTTGCAGGAGAATATTGACATCAACGCATTATACTTCATATACATGATTTGAAAAAAAGACATACAAAAATCATTTTGCTATTCCATCATATGTTTGGTAAAAAAGCGTATTTTTTCTCAGTGTTTTTATACTCTTTGACTGTCACATTTCCTATGTTTCTTACACCTAATACGTCGAGGAGAAGGTATTAATTATAGAAAGTAGAGCATGTCAGTCACACCATTTACAGCACAAACATCACTGCACTATATCAAGATACAAGATAAACTGCCGTGGAAAATTTTCAGAGAGATGTTATATCACCTCGCTTTTTATATACGCACGGTGTCTATCACCTTCTGTCTGAGCTGACTTCTGAGTCTGTAAAAATTTTGATTTTGTCTTCAACAGAAAAGGAAACATTCTCAACAATGTCACCGTGCAATACTGTTACTGATAATTCTTAAAATCATTAAAAGTAGGCCTATATCTATATGAATTACGTTTACAATGTTTTAAAAAATCTCTCTTGCTTATAGAAACTCGCAAATTTTAAAGAAAATATAAGAAATCATAGCGACATCTTCAAAATCATTATTTTATATAAGCAAATATTTAATATAGTTTGTTGGTAATATGTTTAAATCAACAATAAATCACATAACTTCCACGTTTTTAAGTCTTACTGGTGGAATTTTTACGTGGTTAATTCAACTGATTTCAGCAAATTAGCAATATTAAGACTATAATTTTGAACAGCGATAAAATCCTGAGAGAGCTTTTATTCGTAGCACACATTTGTCATCTTTATCAAATTGGTTTATTAACGGAATAATGACATTTGTTTATCGGATGGTCTAGTCCTGCGGTTCGCGTGTGGTCTGGCCGACATTCTGCTGAACCGGCAAGGTAAAGCAATTACTATTTCAATTGGAAACATGGCCAGTGATTAATGATCCGTTTTAGCAGCTCATTATCAGAGTCCATTTGTAACCAGACTTTAAGACAATATATCGTATACTTTCCACGAAAATGATTACCTAGTAAACAATACTGGCAAATTCCCACGACTTTTGTCCGAATCCACTGATCCAACAAAATGCACTCATTTAAATATTTATTGGTCTTCGACGTTGAAATCTAATTGACTATCATTCACCACATGTATACTTCTTGCCTGGAGCGAAACCGAGGAGATTCGCTCTGCGTCTGATTGAATTCCGCAAATAGTTTCTTCTTGCATTGCCGTCGAGTTTGCCATGATGATTTAGAGCACAGGCCAGCAAAATTTCTATGCCAACAGAAAAAACATGCCCATTATATATTTATATCGCCAATGATCAATCCAGTAGAACACTGAGGTTTGTTTGTCAACGAACAAACTTTTTGTCCGTAATATAAATAAAACGGTCAAAAAAATATGGCAAACAAACACATTGGAATACAATTTGTATTAACTTTGGGAATTGACACGCCACTCACTGAGTGCATTATACTGGCCATATCATATTCTTGCCAGGATCTTTATTGTACCTTGCTTGAATGCAGTTAACTGACTGACTGACTGACTGATTGACTATACTCACGATTTTTTTCACTTATAAACGATTGCATAAGTTATATATAGGGCCATGAACCTGTAATAAGTTATATCGACGAACTTAAATTCACAACTCTGTAAGTTTCAAAGTTGTGCCTTTTGTTCACAGCGTAGGATTATGTTGTGATAATCAAAGTATGTGTAAAGTAGAAACATGTTCTGTTTTCTAACTCAGTCCTAAAATTTGTCACAGCCTTCCTCAGATACCGATATACATTCATATGTGTAAAATTTCTTCCAAGAATTGTACCATTATTTGAACAAGGTAACGGTTGGTCGAATGAAGGCCTTGAGTTTAAAGTTTAAGACATATGAAATACGTTTGTATAGTTTAACAAACGTGACTATGTGCCATATCCAATTATCAATACCCAATCAAGCTGCTAGGGAATTACCAAGATACAAACTGCATTTCAGATTAACTTGTTTATATATTTCCCTATTCAGAAATTTTATTGACATTATGAACTGTAAATTTTACATGCACTTTCATTACAATATTTACACAATGATGTGGACAATTTCCATACATATGATAGAAATATGTCAAGGAAGTACACAATTTTGAAGTTGCACTGTTCATTGACAGAATAATAGGCCCTGTTTTTACATTTGCTTTTAGTGCAGTGTTAACACAAAGCCGTCAAAACTTTCCTCCCTTAAAGGTCAAGTGATTTTTTCTGTTACACCTGTAGCCTACTTATATAACAAAGTTGTGAACAATAATTTAAATGTTAATTGACATGATAATACGTCCAGTTTTGCCTATAATTTTGTTATATTTTTTCCGTACTACTGTTATTTATTGGTCTGTGACCATCTCCAGAATTGCTTGTAGTTTGTATTACAATATTCAAATAACCTGATGTTGTTAAAAAATATCGAGTGAATGTTATACAACTCAGCCAAGAGTCAAAGTATAGGACTTGACAAACTGACACAGTTATAAATCAGTGTTAAAGCAATGTGGAATGTAGATCACTGTTATACTAACGTAGAAGACATTACAAGGGAAAGTTCACAACATGTTAATATCCATAGGTGTCGCTGCTTATTGTCGATGTTATATTACATCCATTTTGGGTCCCTTTTCTTTAATTTATATATTTATTTATTCATTTATTTATTTATTTATATATTTGATTTGCCACTGGACAGAACAAGTGGAAAGTGGGTAGACTGGGAAGAAATCGGACAAATCGGTAAGAAACCGGGCACACTGCGAGAAAACGTGATGCACGGGGAGAAAACAGGGCACACCGAGAAAAAACGGGGTACACCGGGAGAAAACCGATCAGAAGTGGAAGAAACCGAGCGGACCGGAAGAAAACGAACAGACTGCTTGGAGGAAACCACAGCACTTTCCCACTTGTATTTCGACATGTATTCAGCGGCTCAAACACATTAGCCAATAAATTCATTCTGTAGTACTCCACTGGGTATGTATGTATAATGCGATATGTATATGTCTAAGCTGCATATACTTGCGCACATTGCTATTTAGCTCTACACGACCCGACGAGAAGCTTGTTTTCCTCTGATATGATCAGTGCCCGTCCCCTCAGCCTTGTATATCTAACTGAAATGTTACTGTGTCATCTCTGCAGTCTATCACTAGGTCTGTAAGAATATAGTAGATCTAACAGTCGATTGTACACTCTGGCAGCAACGCTATATAATTTTGACCTCGTAAATTCCACGGGGCGTTCCGCCTGGATCGACTCAGGGGCGATCATGGGGAGCGAGAACTATTAATTTGCCACGTCGCTTCGCATACTTTAGTAGCGGGGCTACTGAATAGATGTGAGAAAATATTATGTAGTGTAACGTGTAAGAGGCTTTGTCTGCCTATCACAGGGCCCAATGCAGAGCTTAAAAAGATGAACTGAGAGCTCTTTCTTTTGCTGTCTCCGAGAAGGCTTTTGTGAGGGTCCCAGGGCTTTGTGAGAGGCTAGTGTAAGTGGGAAAGCTTATTGGATTAGCCTTGATCAGAGGCCTGTCCACCTAAGTGCCAGTGTACATATGAAATCATAGAGGTTCAATGGCAGAGACCCAGGCGTGTAAGTTACAGCGAATAATACAGTTTTCAAAGCGGTGCCCTCAGAAGATATAAGATCAAAGATACCGACATTTTACAGGTGTCCCCAGGTAATAAATCCCCAGTGCTTCTTTGCGCCTTGTGAAATCCTGCTTTGGCGACAAGAAAGGCGGCTTATGAGTAATACCAAATAAATTCCACCAAGTATAATAGAGAACGTGAAAAAGTGCTGCTCCCAATTTTAAAGCGATTTCTCAGCCCTGTGTATAACTCTTTTCCAAAGAGACACATTCCAGCCCGAGGTGACATATCTCTCCAATGCATTTTGTTTTGCGAACAAGGGCCAAGACATGAAACTGAATAGATTAGAAAACCTCTTTTAGAACTGAGTTTTTGTCGCAATTTGGCTTCTCTGTACTCGAGCGTTCCTTTTCTCTGCTTTATTATTGGCCTGCACAGGTAAGTCATATGAAGAGCAATCAGAAACTAACCGCAGGTGAAAATTGGCCTCGGTTAATTCGTTTAAAGGTGTCCTTAGTTGGCTTACCCAGCTGCGGGATCTGATGAGGTCACATGATCACTGCGGTAACTTTCAGGATGTTAAGGGTAATTCAAGCAACTTCAATTAAACATGAGGCACCCTCTTAACTTCATGGCTTTGTGAAAAGGAAACTGGATACGATATAAAATTAAATTATCTTCATCTAAAACACAACTAAAACAATAAAAATACACCAAAAGCAAAAACCAATTTGTTTTCATTCCTATATTTTTACCCGTCATTGAACGATAGGGCCAGAATTTAGCGCCTGAAGATAAATATCAGGCTTCTATATGTATTTAGGTACAAATCACAGACCTTGTTTTACATTTTGTGCAAAATTTTGGCATCGAAACATATATCTCATTAAATTCTGTCCGTTTTAGTTCAGGTTAATGATAACACAGCCAATCAATAATTTCCTAATGGGATTTATATACGCATTAAATTTCTGCTAATGTAATTTCAATTAGACATGCAAGTACGAAAGTGTTTGTAGGAAGAAGGCTCTTTTCTAATAAATTAGTCCAAAGTAAAGATTCTTCCAAGAATAAAATGAATGTGTATATTGTAGTGTATATAAAATAACTCATCTGATTACAAATGAAGATTAATTATATTCTTCAAGTCTTTTTCAAGTTGTAATTATCACAGTGTTGGGACACAAAGAGTCAGAGCTCACATATGATGTGTTTTACGATTATTTACAATCAGGTACATAGAAAAAGAAATCGTTAACAGAGTTAATCTAAGCAGGGACATAAATAACTGAAAGATAGAACAAAAAGATAGCAAATGCTTGCCAGAAATATAAATAATATATTCATTGAAAATCCCACGCCAAATCCTTATCTGCCCGCCATTACGGAGACTTCTATGCTAATTTATACTGTAACGTCCAATGACCAATCGGGAATTGTCAAATGCCATCATAACAGCTAATAATAATTTAACCTTCTTAAACTGATGAATGTTAATGGTTTTGACAGTGGAATAAATAAAGAGTATACATTCAATACTGTGTTAAACGACTATCAGTGAGGTAGATCAATGATAATCTATGTTGTCGTCTTTTTAGTGACATTTTTGTAATTGATAAATTGTTGAGTACATTTCAAATTGCTAAAATCAGTGATTTTAGTATCACATCTTTGTATCACAAAGTCTGAATATTTGAACATAAGGAACGGTTTGAAGACGGACAGATAAAAATTAACACGCAAGCACATTGTAATATCCTTGATAAGTACTTGTAATGGGAAGAAATCCTAAATTTCGCACCATAAGATGAGATACTAAATAAGACATATCACCTTGATGGAGAGATCTATACATAACTAAATCTAAAAACCAAAGTCCTTCAGATGAAAATTTTTCATTGAAAATAAATCATCCATTAATAGGGAAGTCAAATGTCCACCCAGGTAAGTTGGAATTTCTTCTGCACATTTAATCAGTCAATCAGTTCTGTAAATAAAGTTTTTGATATATGTGATACACTCGACCAACTCCAAAAACAGAGGTAAAATCTTTCTTTACACCATTGTGCTAAAAATACAGGCTGGACGTACATATCATGTGTTTGAATCATGTAGTAGACCTATAAAACTTGTTCAAAAAGTTAATGAAAAGTATTTTCAGTTATTGTATATAGAAGTACATGGTTTGCCATGGCTTTTCGCCTCGAAACGTGCGATAAACGGCAGTGATGTAATCATGGTGCCATTTGTCACTCAGGCCGTCCATCCTTGGTTGGCAGAAGAGACAGCACGTGTAACACTTCAATTCTGCAGATCAGATGCTGATGGCCATGAAACGTAGCATAAACTCGGAAATTATTTCTAGGAATGGCACATATGTTGTTATTAAAGGCAAATAAAATACTTACGAAATGAAAGAGTCAGACCAGATACTATCCATAAAAACATGGTAAAATGCATGTGAAACTTTGCTTTCTAAGGTGTCCCTTTCTGGTCATATTTGAACCTATTACGTCACATCCGATTTAACACACATATACTGCGAGATTTCAGCGTTCAAAACGCATATGTGCTTGAGATCTGTGAAAGCCTTCGACAAGTGGGCTTTGAAACAGGCTATTTCAAGCAAGCTATGCTCAACTTAAGACAACCGTGAAATCTGATGGTTTAAAACAATTCCACTCGTTTGGAAAAATTGTAAAAAAAAAATGAATGGAACTCTTTTTTCACGAAAAAAAAGACGATTTTGCTGGAAATCTGTGGTCTGTACATTCGTCCTGGAGAATAGTACTATACAGGCTATATGTAAATCGTAAGAAGATCGAACCAAAGGAGACATGCAGTCAGAGAGCTATTACTATTATTGATTACTTTTAGAGATCAAGCAGCCGACAAACTCGTCCCATTGTTTTCCGAGCGGTGATCAACTTTCTCGCTGAACTGGCGGATGTCATGGAAAGCACTATAGCGTCCATCCCGTGTACCGTGTTTGAATAATTTTGCTGCATTTCATAGCAAAACTAAAAATACAAACCTGGTCTGCAAAATAGTCGGCGTGACTAAAGAGGGCATATAGGGGACAAGAATGCGGTTTGGGAGGACACAATATGCTAACAGACTTCCGACATAGTTTGTGCTGTTGGATGTTACACGGAACCTGAGTGAGATGGTTTCGCATCTGTGGTGGTCAGTTCTTAGATCTGTACTACAACACTTTGAATGAAATAGCCTTCGGTCACATGAAACTATATCGTTGTAAATAATGCCTTATGAACTAATTCACTTATATCAGCTTTTCCTTCGTACAGTGAATGAGGAAAATATGTCCCATCCAAGACCTCGTTATCCGATAACAACGCGTTTGATTGGATAACAGGCTCAATTAAACATGGCTACCTCGATTTACAAAATCCACAGTAGCTCGGCATAATGTTAATTGTGTTATACATCTTATCCGATGAAATCACACCGGCAAAAATAAAAACCTGTCTCATCCGTTAAAAAATGACGTGTTCTGTAGCTAAATGATACCGCAGTTAGCCAGCTGTATTACCTCATTGTGCCTATAGCTCTACGAAAGCGCACTTCTATGTTGTGAGGTAGACAGAGGAACAATCATAGAAACACGGAGACTCAACCTCCAGACGAAGTCCGTTGACACGGGATCGAACCCGGGTTGGGCCATACTACAGACTTTAAAAATTGTACTTCCTGCTGCCTCGTTTGGCGCTCAGCAATGAGACGTTAGAACAAGGAAGCATGGTTGGCCCGGTGTCAGTATAATTTGACCAGGTGGGGTGTCTTGTCTGGTGTCCCCGGCATGATGTAGTGGCGGAAGCACTTTGGCGGCATTGACTCCCCCTGCCACAAGATGACACAGTATATGTACATACATCTAATGACTCCTCGTCGACATATGACTGAAAACTTGATCAGTACGAGGCAAAACCCCAAGTATTCATTCATTCATTCATTCATTCGTTCAAGTTCCAGCTTTGAAAATGAGTGTCATTTTGGTTTGCAAGGCGATCAGTTTGAAACCACTCGAAGTAAAGAGGAGTTGACTATGTGACTCTAACATTATTGAATGAAGATGAACCCGAGCATAAGAACCTAGGGATGTGCATGGGGAACGCCGACGACATCGCTACTCACTTCTTTTGTTTTGTTTTTGGGTCTTCCTTTTGTTTTGTTTTGTTTTGTTTTGTTTTGTTTTGTTTTTTTTTTTTTGGTTCTCTAGTTTCGGCTATCTTTCGCAAACCATGAAATAAAGGAATACGATATGGAAGGAGGAGTGGGGCTATGACCGTTTGCGCATGTCTGTCTCTCGTTGAAGATCACTAGTCCTCCACCAATATGATGTGTACATCTGTATGTCGCGCATGGGTAAGTTCGTCAGTAACTGGCCAAAGGTCGGTGGTTTACACCGCGAGCACTCCAGTTTTCTCTACCCATAAAACTCACCGCCGTGCGTGTACAAAATTCTTGAGTTGGAAATTCTTGAGTGTAGTTTTACCAAATGTGGTCCATTCTTTGAATCACATGATTATTCTTGGTGTCTCATGCAGGTATCTCTGAAGGTTCCGTTAAAGACACATTCACACAATGTCCAAAATTGAAGTTTTAAACTTGTCTTTGGCAGAAGTTTCAGACAATAACATGCATAGGTCTACACATGACCATCGATGTTGGGTGAGTTGAATATATATTGTGCATATCCGAATAACAACCTTCTGTTTACTTTTGTGTTTTTGGGTAAATGCCTTTCGTATTATCTGGTAATTCTTCAGTAGATTAAGAGTTGTAATTATATATGCTTCTTTCTTATTAATATAGCTTCTTGTTATTCCATGCAGTATTATATTGCTCGTTGGTTTGATAAATTATGTAGGTTTCATTAATAACATTTATTGGCTCCAAAAATAATGAATACGATTTTATCACGGAAATCAGACAAAGCTTCCCTGTGGAATTATATGATATTCTCTCGAGTACTTCACAAATTTCCTAGTTTTCAGCCACAGCTGGCAAAACCTGTATTCGAATACATGATCTTCATACCCCAAGATCAGTGATCTTGAAAACACCACTTCAGAATAATAAATATATTTATTTATTTGACTGCTGTTTATCGTGCCTCTGTACATCTTTACCCGTTATTTGTATGTCAATCCACCGTTATTCAAAGTCTTATAACCGATGTAATTGCCTTGTTTTGTTGAGAGTCCCTTTACATTGTTTTTAATGTGATTGTATATTAAATGTTAAGTCAACAAAGCATTTTGAAGTAAATTAGCAAGAGTTTGTATTTCACCGGTTACGTGTAACTATTGGCCAACTATCACACTGTCATCGCTGCTCTGGATTTTCTCTCTGTGCTGTACGTCTTTTATAGTATTGTAATTATAACAACGCAAACAATTTTGATATCTGTCTGTCTGTCGTTTGTTGCCATACATTAAGATTTTTTCACTTAGACGATGGCGGCTTTTTATTGCTAGCGCAAGCATTAGTGTCCGGGGGTAAACCATCGACATTTGGCAAGTCAATGTAAAAACTTTCAAACGTGTGACAAACTTCATATTGGTGCATTGAAGACAACTTGGCTCCAACAAACTTCAAGCAAAATCACACAAGAGAACAAAATCAACCCACTTTGCCACACTGCTCAGTTAACGATAGAAACGAGGACATAACATAAAAATCATATGTCCGTGAAGGGGTTTGAACTCAGGCCTCCGCTGACCTGAAGTGATTTAAATTAATTAAATTGCAATGCATGATATATGATAATTAGTGTCTATTACACACCATGGATGGATACAAATATCCATACTGGGTCGCTAGATGTAGGAAACTCTGCTTTAGTGACCTTAGTTGAAAATGTTATCAAACATGTACAAGTTTGCTGATAAATGAAGGGAAAGAACTTATAACAGGGTTGTCGAACCACAACGATTAATTCTGTCAACTCACAAGAAACTAAACTGCTCGCGCAACTGCTTTACATGGACTCTTCTTTCGTCTTTGACCGTCTTCCTTCCCCCAGGTCTAGTATTTCAACCGCGTCAAAATTCCTTTTATTTCTAAACCCCTTCAGTAAAATTTAAATTATTCCCGTATCTCCGTTCCCGAACAACTCGTGGTCGTGACATACTTGGTCTCATCGTTTAACCTGCAGCGGTTACATACTTCATTTCTGAAGAGAATTCAAGTGCGGAACTCTGTGAGATAAGTCTGCATATCACAACGTGCTACATAAACAGATAAATAATAGGCAAAAAGTGAGCTATAATCAATGTATAAACAAATGCTCGTGTGTTGTTCACCAGGTTTAATGTACCCATGGTGCGTTTATGGTTTTATTATTTATTTATTTATTTATTCCACTGGAGTCCAGCATTGTGGTGCGCAAACACCGGACAAAGGCAGGGGAAAACCCACGACCATATTGTTATAAAATGAGTGTAACGATAGTGGTCTATGGGACTTGTGTACAGGGTAAAATACTACATCGATAAACACCTCAACAATGGTGTCTATGGGACAAGTGTAGAGGGTAAAATACTACACTGATAAACACCTCAACAATGGTGTCAGTGGGACAAGTGCACAGGGTAAAATACGGCATCGATGAACACCTCAACAATGTTGTCTATGGGACAAGTGTACAGGGTAAAATACTACATCGATAAACACCTCAATAATGGTGTCAATGGGACAAGTGTACAGGGTAAAATATAATATCGATAAACACCTCAACAGTGGTGTCTATGGGACAAGTGTACAGGGTAAAATACTACACTGATAAATACATCAACAATGGTGTCAGTGGGACAAGTGTACAGGATAAAATACTACATAGATAAAGACCTCAATAATGGAACAAAATATGTTTTGTTTGTGGTAAGTATTAGTCCACCTTCTACCTGTACGCATGTACAAGTACTAAAGACGGTGGGTCAAAACAAAAATGAATATTGAATCAAGTGATTTATCTTTTAATTAATTATAAACAGAATTGTTCACATTTCAAGAAAAGTAAACTAACTACGAACTTGGCAAACACTTTCTCCTGATTTTCTTATTTTTCTGAAGACTAATGGGACGCTGTATTTCACGTGACACGCACCTCACTTCCAGTGAGGTGTGCGAAATGTCGCCGTCTGCAGAGGCAAACCTATCCATCAGGACATCATCTTAAAGACCTGTCTCTTTTATCTCCCCCTGTGTTAATCAGCCCAGGTAGATCTAATTGAGTTAATCCCCGTGTTAACCCGGATTAAAGCCGTGACTATACCTGGTCTAATGATTAATAGCCCATCAAAATGCCTGTTAACCATGCCCCGTACATGTCGTAAGTCTGTTCATCCATATGTGCTCAACGCCTGAGGGGGATTTTTTTAACTGTATATACTGTCGACTAATCTTATGAAAGGACGAAGATTTTCTTTGTTGGGCCTACTTTCGATGATGTCAAGCACAATTTAGGCGTATTTACATATTTATTCACCTATAGCACGGTATAGAATGTAAATAAATAGTTTATTTGTCCAGCAATATGTATGTAAACCTTAATCGATCGAACAGACAGACAGCCAAATATCATATACCTACCTGGCAGAAAGTAATCTAAAAGAAGCGGTTCTATGTATTTTCTCTCTAAGTAAATTTTCTTGTTTTAACCCTGAATGGTAAGCTTTTTCATCATATTCCACATTATTTGCGTAATAATACATATATTATACATTTTATATAAAATGATATATTACGCGAGTGAAAGACGCTTAAGAAGCAATGAAAGAGTATTCACTAGTATCAATATTAAAAGCTGACAAGTTATATGGCAGAAGTGTTAAGGCTGCAGAAGTTGTGGACAGAAATCGCATGGCTTGGATGGCAATGCTTTAAAATTGTTACAGTTTTTATGCTGTATTCTGATTCTTTCCCTTTATCCAGAGAATGTAAGGTAGGCATCCTTAAAACATTTGCTACAGTACATACTGGCTATAGAGCTGACGTTTTCTGATTTACAGTTTATCGGTTTATCGCCTCTCCCCCCCTCTTTATACCTATAACAATGGCTTGCTATGGGAGTAAGGCATCTGGTTGTGTGGTCCAGGCACAGACCATGATGATGTAGCAGACAGGGGTCACTGCGGGGGGTTAGTGTCAGATCTCTACCCCAGCAGAGTTATACCTTTACAACAGACTGCAGGCAGATAAGATTAATCGAGATTAACATCGACGGAGCGTATAATTGAGTAAAGCTCCCTAGCCGAGTTAACTTCAGTTTTGACCGTAAACGATTCTCAATGGAGATTGTAATGACGCCAATAAATGTTGGTGAATACCTATGAAACGACCGTGACCAATTCATTTTCCGTCAAAGCCTATGGGGTTTTTAGTACCACTCATTGACATCCCTTAAATAAAGTTAATATCATTCCCTTTAGAAAACTGAACAAGAATCTCCAGCAATTAAAAGATTAAAATCGACAAGAATTAAGGTGAACATTGGCAGACGACACAGCTCGTAGTATTTGGACATTTTGCGTCTGGATGACGCGGATATGCGATTATCTCACACATTTGTTTTCTTTGTTCTTTTCTCTTCATTTTTTCATATTGTTTATAGATATTTAGGAGACAATATGTTTATCTGACGGTGAGATATATGCGGATCATACTCAGTTATATTGTGTTTTGTAAGTTATTGGGACAGACAAGAATCCAAAATCAAATTTGCCACACCACTTCAATTCACAACCATCAAGAAAATATTAATAATTTGTCCACCTCATCTATTAGCTCCCGCTCAAGCCCGTTCCCGTTCCGCGGGACCAGAGCGTCCCGCGCCGTCCAGAGCCGTTCTTGCCAGGCACTTTTCCCAACCGTTTACAGCTTACACAAATTCCCTCCAAACTCCTAAGTATTCAACAATTTATTATACCTTGCACCAAATATTATAACATATGCACACTTCTTTCTAAATATGAATAGCTTGTCAGAGATAATATACATGTGCTATAGTGACAATGACATGACAGTTACAGTGTGTAATTACGTGTGACACAGGCTGGTGATAGGTCTATCCCGTAATTGTTACAATGGTGTGACAATGACAATGTGCATGATACAGACCAATACATGTATCCAGACTGTCTGGAGATACCTCGTCATTGTGACAACATAGTGTGACAATGGCAATAAGCGTGACACAAACCAGAACATATATCCAGACTGTCTGGTGATACCTCGTTATTGTGACAACATAGTGTGACAGTGGCAATGTGAGTGACACAGACCAGAACATATATCCAAACTAACTCTTACTTACGACAGTATGACGTGACAGTGACAGTATGCGTGACACAGACTAAAACATATATCCAGGTTGACCTGTGATTTATTTATTTGATCGGTGTTTTACGCCGTACTCAAGAATAATTTCGCTTACATGAGGGCGGCCAGCATTATGTTGTGAGGAAACCGGGCAAATCTGAGGGAAAATTAGACCATCGGCAGGTTGCTTTGAAGACCTTCTGTGTGTGTGTGATACATACCTGACTACATGCATAACCAGACAGTGTGTGTGTGTGTGTGTGTGTGTGTGTGTGTGTGTGTGTGTGTGTGTGTGTGTATGTGTGTGTGTGTGTGTGTGTGTGTGTGTGTGTGTGTGTGTGTGTGTGTGTGTGTGTGTGTGTATGTGTGAGAGTGAGAGAGAGAGAGATAACCAGACACTGTGTGTGATACATACCTGACTACATGCATGACCAGACAGTGTGTGTGTGATACATACCCGACTACATGCATGACCAGACACTGTGTGTGTGATACATACCCGACTACATGCATGACCAGACAGTGTGTGTGTGATACATACCCGACTACATGCATGACCAGACAGTGTGTGTGTGATACATACCTGACTACATGTACAATCAGTGTGTGTGTGTGTGTGTGTGTGTGTGTGTGTGTGTGTGTGTGTGTGTGTGTGTGTGTGTGTGTGTGTGTGTGTGTGTGTGTGTGTGTGTGTGTGTGTGTGTGTGATACATACCTGACTACATGCATGACCAGACACTGTGCGTGTGATACATACCTGACTACATGCATGACCAGACACTGTGCGTGTGACACATACCTGACTACATGCATGACCAGACAGTGTGTGTGTGTGATACATGCCTGACTACATGCATGACCAGGCAGTGTGTGTGTGATACATACCTGACTACATGTATAACCAGAGGGTGTGTGTGTGTGTGTGTGTGTGTGTGTGTGTGTGTGTGTGTGTGTGTGTGTGTGTGTGTGTGTGTGTGTGTGTGTGTGTGTGTGTGTGTGAGTGTGTGTGTGATACATACCTGACTACATGTATAACCAGAGGGTGTGTGTGTGTGTGTGTGTGTGTGTGTGTGAGTGTGTGTGTGATACATACCTGACTACATGCATGACCAGACAGTGTGTGTGTGTATGATACATAACCGACTACATGCATGGCCAGACAGTGTGTGTGTGATACATACCCGACTACATGCATGACCAGACAGTGTGTGTGTGATACATACCCGACTACATGCATGACTAGACACTGTATGTGTGATACATACCTGACTACATGCATGACCAGACACTGTGTGTGTGATACATACCTGACTACATGCATGACCAGACAGTGTGTGTGTGTGTGTGTGTGTGATACATACCTGAATACACGTATATCTAAAATGACTATTGGAACCCTTTCCAGGACAGGATTATCGTCACAACTTATAACGCACGTGACCGACGTGAAGATGAAGCCAGACTGATGTGTGACATCCCGTTCAGGACAAGCTGTTATCGCGACAATGCCGTGATAATCAAAGTGTGGACCACTTCGCTGGTCTAATGGTTAAAGAATCAGCATCGATGTCGGGGCATCTGGATACAAGTTCGTTTTGGGTCATACCAAAGACTTTAAAATTGGCACTTGTCACAGCCTCGCTTTGCGCTCAGCACTCAAAGCTTAGAACAAGGAAAGAGGACTGGTTTGCTCGGTGTCAGTGTATATTGTGATGTATTATATATTGACTGTGTGGGTGTCATGACGGATATCTTCGACATGACACTTTAGTGGCAGCAGCACTCTGGCAGCACGGACTCGCCTTGCCACAAGAAGACAATATATATGCACACATACATGTGTAGTTGTCATCATATGACTTAAAATTTGCTAAGTACGCCGTAAAAAGCCAAGTGTACAAACATACTTACACAGTGCTCGAGCTACAGACCAGAACACATATTGCGGTCCTGATAGGTGATATGAAATCCAGAATGAGCCTCCATCGAGACCATAACAGCTGCTTTGTTAGGATTCTGTTCTGGATTCCTTTATTTCTTTTTCAATCCCTTTTTTATTTTAACAGTTGTGATGACAGATATCTTGTCCACTGTCAGCATAATATTTGTTATTCTAAAGCCTTTGATCCTTTGAAAATTGTTTACTTGTATTTCCTTAAAAATACATCGCCCTGAATCACGTGATTAAAGTGTTTCCCAGCAAACATTCGTCACTGATAATTTTAAAGGTATAATACTCTCTCATTATCGGCATCACCTGTGTTTATTGTATTGTTATCTGTGTGAAGTCCTTTTGCTGCTCAGAACGGTGGGAATTTCACTGCTGTCCCTGGTCTAGTTATACACGTGTAATTGCTTTCTGACACAATAACATCGAAGGCTTTGAAAGCGTTGCTAGCTCTCATTGAATACAAGATTGACATTTAAGGCAAACAGCTCAAATGGAAGAGAAGACTGGCAGGAAAATAGCTCTCCAGCTATCTCGCAAGCATGAGGAATGACTGGCTGATCAATTCAACGCTTTCGTTTCAAGCCGGTCTTCATCGCCAGTGTTTTATCGCCAGTTTTACGCGTGTTTTCACCCAAATGAAATTGTCTGTTTTTTGAAATGATTATACTTGTGACCAGACTTTAACTCACATCTACTCAGCACTAACATTGTCATGCATGCATGCAATATAGTTCTGTGTTCAGTTTCAACCCAAAGCTCTCTGGGCTCAATCCAGTTTAAAGTTACAAAAAGACTTATCTCACAGTGTAATGTTGCGTAAACGATCCAATAGTATATATGTCATCTTAATTTTTCTTAATTTTTAGCGCAAAGCTTTATTTGTTCAAGACAGATAATAAAGCTGTAAAGAGAGGATCTCACAGTATGCTTTGTATAAATGATCCCAGTAGTACATCTGTCATATTTTACTGTGCTATACTACTGTGGCAATGCTTGTCTAAGTGTCATTACAGCTGGTACTATACTATCAATGTCTGCTCACCTAAGTTCCCTGGTCTCAGTATCACAGGTGCGACTCAGGTGTTACAGGTAAATAACCTTATCTACACAGGTAAATACCTGATAAGCCCGCAGTAAACGGCTGACCTAAAATTGTCGCGTGCAGGTAATTTACGCTGTGAACAGCCAGTCTCAAGTGGTCCTCGAAAAGTTTACTCTAGTATAAAACCGGGCCTCCGAGCGTGCAGGCTGTGCCGTGTCTGTGGTTGGTAACACCGTAAGGGTGCCTTAACTCGACCCCTCCGTTATTTGTTCATCCTTTATTTATGAACTTCGCAGCTTTATGGTCATTTATTTTCTCTAATGGTTGACACCTTTCAACCCGCTACAGTGGGTGATTCAACAGTGCCGATTTTTTGGCTCACAGAGTGAGAAATTGTACTTAAAAAGTGGTTTATATCTGTTGGTAAGATATATAGTCAATCCTCCACTTTTTCTATGTATGTGTGTATGTATGTATGTATGTATGTATGTATGTATGTATGCTTGGGGTTTAACGTCGTACTTAACAATTATTTTCAGTCATATGTGTGTGTGTGCATATTCTGTCTTCTTGTGGCCGGGCGAGTTCACGCCGCCGAAGTGCGGCCGCCACTGAAGTATAATGCCCAAGACGCCAGACATGACACTACACCCAGTCACTTTAGAGTGACACCGGGCCAACCAGTCATGTTTCCTTGATCTAAACTGTGAGTGCTGAGCGCCAAGCAAGTATACTATGTTTAAAGCCTTTTGTATGACCTGACTCGGGTTTGATCCGGGATCTCCTGACATCAAGGCTGACGCTTATTTATTAGGCCTTCGAAGGGGTGGCATTTTTACCCTGACAACTTGCCACTGCTTATTTGTTTTTACTTCCCCAAGTACTGTGAACTATTATTTACATTGTGGTAGTTGATCAGTTTGTTTATATGAATATTTATATGCTTATATGAATCTGGAAATGCAACTACTATCCTAGAACAGCTGAACATTCCCCACCCCCATCCTCATCCGCCTCCTCCAGAAAAAAAAGGCTTAAAGACATACATATATATGAAGGCTTGGTGGGTATTAATGAAGGTATTTTCATAAATGTGTATTTTAAAAAACGCAGAGCTGTCACCATCTTTTTTAATTTCATCGGAAGCCATATAGCAGCAGGCACCATATACATTCGAATAAATTAAATAATTTGGGCGTCTTCACTCGATTGCTTTGTTTTCTCAACGGTTGCTTTCTATGCTTGTATTACACTTAAACGTAACAAAGGACACTGCATGCGTTGAATCTGTTATGCGCTGTGCAGATTTTTGAATAGACATATAAAGCGCTTATTAAAAATGATATACTTGAAAAGTATGACTCAAGGAGGACCTGATAGTTTTGATGTTGAAGTAGTGTCCAGGTAACTTATCAAAGCTATCCCAAGACGAAATATATTGTATGGAGTAGAAGTAATATGAAATTTTTACAATCATAATTTTGTTTGATCATACGCAAGTGTAACTTCATCAAAATTTCTTCTTTACTGCTGTAACAGATTAAAATTTGCATTTTCAATACATTTCAAAACATAGCCCGAAGATCAAACATTTCCGAATGTTTGAGCCATTGTTAGAATTCGTCAGAATCCCACTAGCTGCACGTATGCTCTTGTCCATGCATACCATCTGGAGAACGTGCGCTGTCCTAGACTGGGTGCATGTGTAATGGAGCTGTGGGTGACGCTGTTATCAGACATAGCTGGACTGTCATGCATCTCAGCCTTCGTCGATTCTACCAGGATCATTCAATTCAGAGCTAAATCAGTTTAAATTATGAATTTAAGGATTCTGGCATTTCCAGTTGAATACAGCATTCACGCATAACGCTTGGTTACGCCGAAGTACGTGGCTGAGGTTTACATACATGGTTTTAGAATATTAGGACATTATGCATCAACAATGCGGACAAATGCAGATAGATCGCCGATGATGTATACCTTCTGATAAATTATTCATACATCCAGTGTTTCAGAAGCTTTGTTCAGACACATGTAGATTATGCTTATCATCTGTAGTAGTTATAATGTAAATCTTTTCAAAAGCATTTGTCTAGGCCTGGATCAAAACGAATCCAAGAGACAACTAACAAACAAACAAAATTAAATCCATAAATCATATTGAATCAATAGGGTTTTTGTCATAAATGTATTGTCCATATACATCCGTAACACCATATACAGCTTATAGTTATGCAACGGTTTAATAGCATGTACCATTGGTTTAGTCATCTGGAGAGTCGGAAGTCTTTTCTACTGATCCGTTTCATGTCTACTACAGAGCTATTTATTTAATTAATTCATTTAATTATACCATGTCGGTGGTATACCGAAGTGCGCCGGGTAAACCACCGACATTTGGCATTTAAGTTAATGATTCTCCCACGTGTGGCGTACAGTTATCCACATCAAATTGGTGGTAGACAACTAATCTTCAAGGGACATTAAACTTTACAAAGATAATGACATAGGATTCTTAATATATTTAAAGTAATCTTAAAATAAACTTTTGCGTTTTGGGGATTATTTTCTCTTGCGAACATTGCTGTCTATGATGCAAGTATCAAAAATTGCGAATTTTCCAGCCGATACGTGTGTGAAAAAAAAATCCCAAAAAGATAAAGAGAAGTTAGCATACTAGTACCTAAACATTGATATTAGCTACACAGTCAGTATGTGGGTAGAAACCGTCCTGCACTGAATGTCGTTTTCGGAGAAGTTATCACAGTCAGCGGTAAATGAAAACAGAAGACCTCAAATTCGGTGAGACTGGAATCCGCTTCATCACTGGTGGTCTTTGATACAAGGCCTAATTAGGCAGAATTGAGGTAATACTTTCTGTGGACTCGTAATGCTGTATACGTTAGATGTGTGCCATCATCAGTCACTCCGTCCAAATTTATATGATGGCATTTTGAAAATGTCCTGTCAAAGACAGACAGGGAAATGGCTGTTTTGTGAGAAAATGCGCTGCAAAAGAAATTACTTTCTGAATGGCATCGAAAACATCTCGTCAAAGGAGTTCTTTTCACACGTGGTTTGAATTAGACGTGTTACAACTCATGAGCATCACGCGAGTGCGACGTTCGTGTTCTCTTTTATATATAGTGCTGTAACGAAGTATAGATGAAAAATTAGCCCTTAAGGCCTCTAGCGTCATTACAGCACGCGAACGATTCCACGATTTGGCAAAAAGGAATAAATACTTGAAACAAATCTTAATATACCACTGATATATTTACGAGGTGTTCGTTATGCTTATTATATTTACATTCTCAACATTATGTTAATATCAACATATATAATACTCCTCTATAGTTACAATAAAAACCGATACACATGGATTTCTTTCGAATGAAATTTGAATATTTGGGTTTGCTGTTGGCAATTTTCCTTTAGTTATAGACATTTGGAAATTGATTTTTCAAAAGATTACTTTCCAGTTACTTTCAGTCATAAGATGTTTAGAAATCGGCAGTTTGTATTTGAATTTTATACACCTTACCACTATTTTAACCACACGATAACTGGCTTGCTTATAAATATTTTACATGATTCTCCAAACCTTTGTTACAGCTTACAGATATGGAAACTTTGAATTCCAAACATAATTGTTTACAAACTAATAAAAGGTCAAAACTTTCGATTGTGGTGTGGTTTTTACTTATTAGGTAAGTGGTTGAAAATGGGGTTGTTTTCATTCCAAGAGAGAAAGGAATTTTGGAAAGTTGGAAAAGTCTTAGATTTCACGATTAAGGCACCATTTTGGAAAGCGTGTCAGCGTCACCCAGTTTACGTTAAGGCATGATAGTTATTAAGGTGAAAAGTTTGTAAAAAATGAAAGAAGGTTAATTCAGTTTACTTTGGAAGAGTCTTTCCTTCAGTAAACTGTAATACTACAGACTACATGGGGATTAAACAAAGGGGATAGAAAGGCACCGATTGACACTAGGATTTATGGTTGACGTAAACTGTCAACCAAAACAATCCCGCATATTTTAACGACACGTCGTGTCCAAGCGAACATGGTTTGAATTGTTGTGTCAAGCGTTATCGCAAAGTCCGAATGATCGGTCAATCTTTATGGACTCAGCCTGAGGGGTGAAGGTCGCCTCTGTCCGGTATCCTGCTGGTCATCTTCTGACCGCTGTACTCTGACGGCCGTGAAATCACGCTGACACCCGGGTTCTCAGGTAAAGTGCCTGAAAGTGATTGATGATAGTCAGTACTTCTACCAGACTGTCAACAGACAGAGGTAAGCCCCTGGGTAATAAGCCAAATTCCATTCCACGAACTCCTAAGTGTTTAATCTATTGAATTATTGGAAATAATTCTGCATGATCCCCAGAACCATTCGTTTTATTATAGGCCTCCTGGCATGGACATTTGGTATGCCATTAAACATTTTATTAGCAGGCTGTCTGTTTGAGATAGCTTTCAACTGGAGGCCGTTGGGAAGTACTTTACAACCTGTATATACGCTTTTCCAGGATTTTAATATGCTTTTTTATTCTAGTGTCAAAGAGTGCGAGTAACAGTCGATTGATTTTATTACAACAAAAATACCCCTTCACCTGTATAATACCGAGCTGATCTGCTTGAAAATCAATTACCCATATGGGCAAAACAGTTCAGATAATCTGTATGTTTCCTTTCCTTTCTTGCATATTTAGTGGTTATTTACTTTGCTTGTGTTTTTCATTTTAACCGGCTCTGCCCGGTTTCCTTCCACCATATTGCTGAAATATTCTTGAGTGCAGCCAGTCTCATAAATGAATTAACTTCAACCGAATATAACCCCAACAGCAATTTTAGATACAGTGGCCAGACTCACTCCGGATAATTAAAACGATTATGGAAATCTCATACGTTAAATTCGACGCATTTTGTTCTCCCAAAAGCCTTCCCAAAGCATGCCATGATGTCAAATTAGAAGCAAACGTCAACATCGGGCATGTAGTTTACAGTGCTATACTGCTGTACATATTGTCAAGGGCCATATGGGCAGATTTAAAACGGAGGGTTTGTGCTGATGGACAGGTTACGTAAACTCAATCAGAGGTGATAGTGGGACGTCACACCCGAATCTCTCGGACCACGCCTCTTGGGGCATAAACACCGGGTTAACCCTCTCACCCCCGGGCTCTATTCACACGCCTCCAATACACTCAAAAACATTTAACCGGCCTTTTGTCTGCTGTCACTCGAGCCTGGCATAAAATGCAGAAGATAGGCTTGAACACAACGGAATTGTGGTATCGATGTCACCTATTGTGATCGGTAATTGGTTTGGACACAACCTGCCAACAACAGACGATACCCTCCTGGTCAGTACACCAGATGACCATCCGTAAACTATCCCCCTACCCCGTCTTTTGTTGTCACTATAGAAACACAAAAAAGCTCAATTTTCACTCCCAATTGTTGTACATCCACTGGTCATTTTCTGTTTTGGTTGGACAGACGTTCTCATTACTAGCCCTTGGAAACAGTAAACGCGCCCACACAATGGATGAATTCCCAAGGGGAAGCATTAATGGGCTGACAATGCGTCAGTCAAAATAGACGGCAGTCAGTGAAAGCATGTATCCCTGGGGCACAGTGTGAATTATATGTACCTCAGTGTGAAGAGCAGAACGTGATTCGTAAGGCTATATCCCAGCAGGTTAGTACGACAAGCCTCAATCGGATGGGAGGGGACGCTAGAAACTCCTTTACTATGGTGGACGTACATTACGCCTAATATCGCAGCATAACGTTTATGGTGTGGCGACAGATTGGTAGGTATGAAATCGAGGATGGTCCGATTATCTGCCAGCACAGTGTGACGAACGTTATTATAGAAGAAAATTATGTCAGAAGAAAATGATAGTGCAGTTTCGCTGCTTCCGTCTCTCGGATCACCACACCCTGTCTCTTGTTGACTGCCAACCGTCAATGAGTATTGTCCACGGTCAGACGCGTCATCAAATTAGCAGGGTGTCAGTTAACTGTCCTCTGTAGAAGCTATAATTGTTCGCTCAAATTAACGTTTATTAATATAGATTAAGTGGTGCGTGTTAGTGTATGAGAGCCCAATTGGCTTGGTAACCACACGAATTTTGCATGTCTCATATTTGTTTAAATTCCTTCTCGTGAGGTTTTTATCATAGTTCAATACGGGTTTCTATGATCGTTTGTAAGTTGGAATTAATGGAATATCATCGCAACAAACCCTCTGAATGGATTTCATATTTTATTTAAATAATATTTCCTATTAACTGGGTGTATTGAGGATGAAATTCTGAGTTTTATGAACAAAATCAAATCCTCAGATTCAATACAATTCACTTCTTCAGTCGAGGTGTTAGCCAAACGCTTAACTGACACAGGCTGCATTTCAAACTTATAAGCCATGTGTTTATATTCTAAGCAAATTACCCATTAAATGTTTAACTTTTAAACGTATTTACAGTTTCACGCATACTCTGGGCTAATTCAATTTGCATTAAGCTTTGACACATGCAGTTTTACGCTTACCTCAAGTTAAACAAGTTCCACATTAAATGTTGACATATGGACATAGTTTCAGATATATTCTAGGCTAATCGCGGCAACCTTATTATACATTGACATGATGACTTTCACATATATCCAAAGCTAAACAAGTTTCCCGTTAATACTTGTCATAGGCATTGGTTCATATATATATATATATATATATATATATATATATATATATATATATATATATATATATATATATATATGCTGAAGCGCAATGAAGTTCATAGTAGTGACAACAATATATTCGATGGCGCTGAGTGGCAGTATTATTATTTAATCAATCAAGCAAAACGTTCGTTTAATGTCGATCACTATCTTCCAAACTGTACATCCTGCTCAACAAACCGTGTTGATCTGGTTAGGATTGGTAGTTCTCCAATGGCCAGCAAATTGTCCACGACCAAGGCCGTATAGTATTCATCAGTCATCTGCCCTCACATTATGGACTGTCGCTGCTCTAAGGCGTGATAATGCTCTATATCTGCAGCACAGTTTGGAGATGAACATCAATAGTATCGCTGATCCACGTTAAATACCCAGGTTATTGTCTTGGTTGTGTATGTAACCAAACGTACCGGCTTCATTAATTGGAAGCTTGTCCTTATTCATTAATCAGCCAGTGGGAGGCAAACGGTCTCACAATTTTACTTATTAATTTGTTTGATTGGTGTCGTATGCTGAGGAATATTTCACTTATACGATGGCAGCCAGCATTATGGTGGCAGGAAACCGAGGAAACCCACGACCATCCGCAGGTTGCTGATAGATCTTCCCACGTGGTACGACTGGAGAGGGAGCCAGCATGAGCTGGACTTGAACTCACAGCGACCGTATTGGTGAAAGGCTCCTGGGTCATTACACCGTGTTAGAGTGCTAACTCCCTCGGTCACGGAGACCCCCAAGTCACAGTATATGAGTATACGTATATCGACCCCTATATACATGCTTCTTTTCTGCGATGATATACAGTCTGAAAAGTTAAGTTACTGGTTGATGAAAAGAATGACAAAGATATCCACAACAGTGACAAAACAGTCTCATATAGTCCAGTGCATATATGTATAAAGTATGCTGAAATCGGGTTGTTGTCTTGTTAGGCCATTTTAGTGTGGTTTTGGATCGAACCACATGTGCAGGTATTGTTTGTCAGGCATGTGCTCTTCACTCCAGAGGATATAGTGAAGATAAACAAGCTTAGTGTAAACACTGATGTTGTGTCATTTAAATGTTGAAGTAACTTTGAAATAAGTCTGGCAATATCGTGTGGTGTGCAGCTATTAACAGAACTACTTTCGTCATGTGTGGTATTTATAGTGAGAAAAAAACATTCAGAAGACACGAAACGTCCTGACAGTTATAGTAGCTTTGATACCCTGACGCCATGATTTCTTTCAGCTCTTTTCCCGATATCTCGCGATGTCGTACGTAAATAACAGAAAAGAGTACCTGGCCCAACCGTCCGTAAATATCTGTTGCATATGCAAACACATACATTGAGGAACCAATAAATACCTTCAGTTTTCAAGACAACATTTGTTTATATCAACTGCTTGGCAATAGTGGATATTGCCAAGTATTTAAGCATCGGTATGACTAGATGTATAGATATGCACGTAGATCTTACAATCTCTTGAAATAGATTAAGAAACCACTTTTATTAGAATGTGCCCGGTTTCCTCCAACCATAATGTCGACCACCGTCGTATAAGTGAAATATTCTTGAGTCCCTAGTGAAAAAGCAATCAAATAAATAAATGTTAGAATGTCGTAGTTAATGTACTTTGTGCTTACAAAATCGCGCACACAGAGGTAAAGATATAAAACTTCATACATGATTTTATTATCCCTTTCCGGAACGTATTAAATAAATGCAATTAAGAAACAGTGACTAACTTTCGAATATAGCCTACTCTGGTGGGAACTGTATCTGAGGTTTACCACTGACACAAAGATGTGTGATAAAACTAAACGTTTATTCCTAAGGTGAACCAGTAAGTAGAACACACTGTGTCCTACAGATACACAAAATGTGTTTCACGTAAATCGTGTACCTAAAATATGCAGACTTATAGACGTTCAATTTTTAATACCTGTTCGTGCTTGGTTTTAAAGCGTGTCAAACTCTCATACTTTGCGAGAAGTTTTATTTTTAAAGAAAAATACATTTATAACATAAATAACAACATGTGCAATTACATAGGTAATTAAAAGACAATAAAGGCAGATATATAGGTGGCAGAGGTTAGCGTCATTTACATCTGCTCCTTCACATTACATAATGCATCACTGTCAAAACGTTGATCTTAACCGACGACAGGTCATTTGTCAGGGGTTAGTTCACGGGCTTGCCTGTTTAGCTACTGTGAGAATAACTTATATTTTTACTTTTTTTTTTTTTGCTTTCTCCTGTTTTTACAGAACGTTTGGAAAACTCTTAAAAGTAAATAATTAAACATTATAATTCTCTTAAATTATTTTTTAAAACAGTATATTTAAATGTGCCTGAACTAAAATTTAGAAAATAAATAAACTGGATAAAGGCACCATTTTTTCATTAAATTTCATTTATATATAGGCCTAGTACTGAAACTCCATCCGTCAGCAGTGTATCACGATAAATGTTATATATAAAGCTCCATAAAAGAATCTTTTGAAATTACACAAAATTATAAATGATTAATACACATTTCAACGCAAACGAAGCCTCACATTATTATGGCTTATATTTATTTATTTATTTATTTATTTAGCGGATTGGTATTTTACGTCGTATTCAAGAAAACATGTATATTGCATAACGATAACTACTTTTGCTAAAACATTTGTATTATTCAAGTCTGAGACAGGATTTAGGTGGTCATTTTGATGTCCACTTTAGCCATTTGCACAATCAACATTGAGACGTCCCAAACGTCCCTGTATCTTCAAGACGCTACCGCTGAAAATCATAAACACAAGGTGACAGTAGATATAACAACGACAAAACAGCGCTACCCATCAATCTTAAATTTTTCTTTTTGGTTCAAAAACATTTTTGACACACCTCATGATTTGCTCAAAGGCCCACACAGAATAGTGCCTAAGGAGAAGTCTAGGGAGATGGTCAACCAGATTATCCATTTCTTACGCGTGTGAGGACATGGTCTTCTCTATCTATCTAACTTCAGTGTGTTCACAGATTGGATTTCACGAAAAAAAAAAGTCTCAAGAAATGCGAACCAGTGAGAGCAAACGATCATCAACAGCTGACTTCTATAGCACGTGCCTCGATCAAGGCAAAAGGGTAAACAACAAGGTAACAGAATGCGTAAATAAGTGGATGATTTTAAGAGACAATTGGCTGTCCGCTTCACGCAGAGGTGCTAAAAGCTTTTAGGGAGTCCCCACTGTGCTTTCCATCTTCGTTTGTAGCCGGTCAGTAGCGGCCAACCTGTACTATATGCACTACCAAGTTAGTTCCTATATGTTTACACCCCTTAACGCTGATTTCAACACATCTGCTTCAAATATCTGCGCAATACTTTTCCGTCTTAAAAAATCCATCAGCCGACAGCGTTCTCGAATGGACGAGATTTTACGGTGTAATGCAATTAAGTTTTAAATTAAGTCCCTTAAATGATCTAAATACACCCATAAATTAGACGCTGATCCACAATGGGTATGTCACAAAAGGCACATTTATTTTAAAGCGTCCCGGTGGTAAAGCGAACGATTTCTTACCTGGCGGCTAGTTCTCTTGAACGAGTATATAAAAGAGCTGTTAACAAGTAAAAAAAGCGCGTGTGGCGTTAATCCTTAAAGAAATGAGCTCTCGTTGGTGCAGGCTGCTGTAAAATAGGCTTCTGTTTTGGGGGGGAGAGGGGTAATAGCCTACCACTTTCGAAAACGGTTCGGTGGAACAGAAATGGCCCCCGTTTAGCAGCCGTTAGGGTAATACAGCTGTTAAGCCACTTTGATAGCTGCTTAACTTGATGTCCATTTTGTTCGTCCACAGCCTAGGTAGCCAATCAGAGACGGGCTGGCTGTTGTCACTACGGCGTCGGCTGAAAAGTTATCGCCCCTCGGTCAATCGGTCAAACCTGAGCCAATCAAACCGCACGAAGGCAGGGTCACGTGGTGGCTCCGGGAAGAAGTTTGACACTTTTAACAAGCGCTGGGAGGGTAACTGTAGGAAGATGGATGAGGCAACAAGCACCACCCATCAATTTAGGTCCCGCTTGATAGTATCACTATCGGGGTACGCGCCTAGCTTTATTATAGAGTGAAAACTACCTACAGCGGGCAGTTGATGGTAGTATTGTGTATACGTGTACAACTGGTTAGGCCTACCAGAGTTTAGTATGTGACAGCTAGCGCCTGTGTAAGCTATACCAACCTGTAACCGACGAACCTGTACAGTTACTGGATCCGTCTACCCTTGTTAAGCGAGAGAAGCTCGGGCAAATGTTAGGGCCTGAGAGCAGAGCCACCCTCCCCGACACTGATCTCTTCAGTCCGTGGTTCAAGAAGGGGATGCATAGGCCGGGACTGTCGTCCTTCTCCATCGAGTCACTGATGGCTCCCCAACCCAGGTTCGCACCCCTCCTCTACAACGGGTACATGTTCTTACCACCACAGCAACACGGGATGTTGACAAACCCAGCCTTAAGTGAACTTCATACCTTAGGATTACCACCCTTACTGGCTCAGGCACAACTGGCTTCCGGGGCTCACGGACTGTCCACGAACACTGTCAGTTCGGCTTCTTTACAGTCCGGACTTGGGGTGCCAGGGTTTGGCCACTGTGCCCCACACCTTCCCGTCCCCCCTCACGCACATCATCACGCTGGCTCGCATCACCCTAGCCTGGGAGCCGGACTCTTAGTTAGGGGCAGCCCAGGACGGCCCCACCCAGGGGCACACCTTCATTCCCACTCACCCACTTCTCACTTCCATTCACCGCACACGGGCAAAGATAGAGACTCGCTCGCCCGTCCCTCATCCAGGGACGGCAGTCATGGCGGCCGGTCTCCCCTAGAGGGGTCCACCTTACCGGGCGGCTTCAGTCAGCAACGTGGCCATCGCTCATCAAGTCAGCTATCGCCGACAAAATCAGGTAAATATACCGATTAGGATCTCGGTTACCTATGACACGATATTGTCAAAGCTATCAGTGAATGATGGCAGAGTCAGTGCCATTTAAGTGTCACTAAACATGACCAAAAGCTCATTTGTCAAAGTAGAGAGATAAATAACTTTTTGCCCGGTATAATTTGTAAGAGATACCTATCGTCTTACACAGTCCGCGTTCAGGTGGCGTTTATGGAGAAAATACACAGCCCTTTTTTATTTTTTGAAAATTATAGTCGCAGTGAATTTTGGCGACTTAAATATCGCTGAAAATTTGCATATATGGAATCACGAGCTTGACAGGTGGGTCTCATTTTTTTTCATGCAATCATGAGCGTCATTTTTAACCCATACCACCTAAGCCGTTAACATCTTATAGAGCCTACAAGTCTATATATAAGAAGGCTATTAAAGTTTGAATGCACTATACTAAAACTGTCAGTGGCATGAATTGGGATGAAAGGCACTTACCGTAAAATAAGACACCTCGCCAAAGATGTACAAACATTATCTTACGGGTGACTTTGACACTGGTTCAGGTTAAATGCTGAGTAAACCTCAATTTATGTAGTAAGGAAGAGGTGTTTAGGTTCTCAGCATATTTATTCTATTTCAGAGAGGAAAGACAATTTCTGTAAAATGTAAAACTATACCTAAATTATTCTAAAGTGAATAGGGTTTTCAAAAATTTCAAAAGTAATTTTGCCCATTGTTTCCAGGTAAATATAATATTATGATGGCATTGTGGTACGTTCAGTATTGCACAGAAATGAGTTATACAAAAGTTATATAGCCATAAATATTTTAGTTTTTGTTTTGGTGTTACAGTATACGCTGATTTCTATTTAATACATGCGATAAATATTATCATTTCTACTTCCAGACAAGTCTCATCTAATTTTGATATTTAATTGCCTATTTACCACGGTACTGATGACAGTTATCTGTTTTGCATGGTTTGTAAGGGCACATTAGCGCAGTACGAATGTGTTAGAGTTAAACGACTGTTCCCCCAAATCAACCGCTCGACTGACACCGCTTGATCAGTTGAACTTTGTATATTTTCCTTAGCTGACATACGGAGTTTTAATGACTTGCAAAAACCCCAGACTGAGCCGAGCAGTCTGCATCTGCCGCGAAGTCGTCCATCCTGCGTGTGGCCTGTATGGAGAATACTTCTGAAAACAGAAAGCCGTTTAGCTTAACGTTTTTCTAGTTAGCAAATTAGCGGTATTGCATTTCCAAGCGCTAATTACTTTATCGCCGTCATCATTGGCCTAAACATTTCGGATCTAAAATCAATTAAAGTCAACGTGTGCACAACTGTGGGGAAACTTCCCTATCATGTGTTAAGATATACTAATTAACTCTGAAATACACGCTCAGATCTTTGACCTTATTGTTACCTCGATATCGCCAAAGGACGCAAGTGTATTCTTCCACGGACCAATTTTTTGACACTTCCAATTTGGAAATTCCAGAGAATTAACAAGCCATAAGAAGGCGCATTCTTCCTTTTGCTCAGAACTCACCCCTGACTGGAATCTCAGTGGAGTTACACGCCAGTCCTCGGGCTTATTTTGATTTCGAATTTCAAAGTGTTAGTCTTTGAGGTAATACTATAACAGCACCGGCGGGCGGGGAACAGAGAAGGCTGAAGATAAGTGGCCGTTGACAGCACAAACGCAATACAGGGCAGCGTGTTAATGCGATAGGGTGGCGGACAGGCATTAACACACTGTCACATTAGGCCTGCTGACTGGAAAAAGAAGAGTCAAGGGAATACAATCTGTATTAGTCATTGAACACAGGAAAACCATGTAACTGACATTTAACCAACTGTACTATGACTTCCTCTGTTAAAGGTTTGACTGGCTATAACGTATGAGCGTTTCTCTACCAGAAAAAAGCCATAAATCTAAGATTAAGAATGAAATAAAAAAAAGACTTAAAAACAATTTATCCTCAAAATCTCTTTCATCTCTGTCGGTGAATATAGCTATTTGTTCGCGGCAAAATATTTTTTAACCCTTGTTAGTATGGTTTCATCGTAAAAAGCTTTGAATAGTAGTACAGATGGTTTAATAATTGTTGTGGCAACAAATATTTGTTCTACATCTATATGGAAGAGATGATATTTTTCTTAATACTTACAGCCCTTAGGCTTTAAGTATGGCCCAACTTGTACATCGCTAAGTTAAACTGTTTCAACAAAGGTAAATGCATGACCTGTAAAATTATGTTTCATTAAAACTAACAGCTAGATTGCTTTGAGTTTACGACAAAAATGAATTTACTTTGATTTTCATTTTCCCATCCCAATAAAAAAAATGCTGTTTAATGTTGCGTCTCTTCCTTAAATGAGTAGTACTTATTTTATTGTTATTTATTTTTAAATTATTTGCATTTCAAAAAATACATGCCATGTTAAGCCTGTTCCTGTGTCCTCATACTTGTAGGCTAAATGGCCACAGTTACACTCTAACACGTTAAAATGACTTCTTGTTGTGATTAGGCCTCTCGTCTCCGTGTGAACGGTATTTAGGCATGCGTCTAGGTTTTTTCGATAATCGTTGTTCACTCTATCTGTCGTCTCTGCCATCATATGCTGATGCCATTGTAAATGATACCGGGGACAGGCTGCTAACGCTATTAACTCTCCCCGCGGCTCGCATTTCTCCCACCGCTTGTCGTCAGCGCTGTGAAAACCAAGCTGTATGAAGGTCAATCACTGTTAGGCGCGAACATCTGCACACGCGCTCAATTTCTTCTTACATACACGTCCTAAGCTAATTGAATTCAACCCCGAAAACATTAGCGACTTTTTGTGTGCTCAGATAATTTATACCGTAGCCACGGGTTCGAGTACATGGTCAGTGTTGGGGGTCAGTCCAAAACATTAGCAATTAATGCGATTCTGTAGAAAGATAAAACGAATGAAGGCAAATAGTTTTTTGATGGTGGTCTGAGGTCGGGAAAAAATCCTACTTAGAGGTCTTAGGGCTAGAGGTGGCAGACGTAACCGTTTTGGGGAGAGAGACGGACTTAGTTGTTTCCTTGTGTCTAACGATCAGGCTCTCTGATTTTATTGCCTCTCCAACTCTCGGACAAGAAAAGATAGGCAATCCATCAATGACAAGGGAGGCACTGATTACCCTACGCACCCAGAGGGTCGAAAAACTTAGTCCTATTCTCGCTGTTCCTTTTTTTAACCCTGTCCCCTATTCTGTTCTTTTAATGTGCCCGGTGTCTATTAATCGCTGCTAACTCGGCAGAGTGTGTCCCATGGTGTATGGCCACAGCCCTCGTATGTACTGCCGGCTGAAGTGTTCCCCTCAATGGCGAGCACAGAATCGAGCTGTTGTCAAACGCGATGACACGCAGTTATTTAAGGCTGTAAATGACTGTTAAAGTTGAATAAAAATCTACTATAAAATGAAATATTACGGATTAACCATATCAAACGTCGTCCCGTTAAGGGAATATAAGATCACTGCCATGCGTATGGCATATTCAAGTTCAGTTCTTGTCTTTTGTTCAACAATGTCTTACAACGTTTTGTAACAACCTTGGTGGCATGACTTACCTCACTGTGACAGCACAATGGGTACAAATTAGAAACTTTAGGTGATATTAGCCCTTATACTTCCACCCTTTCAAATGCCATATTGTATAAAATTTAAATATGAAAGTGAAAAATATTTGCCACCGTCCGTGAGGCGTATTTGGCAGTGATTTCTCTTCATTCAAAGTTTGAAATCCCGTGCTTAGGTTTTAGTATTGGATGTTGAAATTTTGACACTCTTGTCATAAATCCTCACGATATGCAAGTCTGAAATTTTGCCGACGTGGCGCTAAGGTGTGATCTCTTATTCCAGCTTAAGGTTAAACTTGTGAGATGATCAAAATTTTAAATTCTGGGTCCATATATGAACTCTAAAACATTTTGACTGAGACAGCTGTTCATTAATTTTTTTATTCACCAGGGCCAAAATCTAGTTAAGGGTTCTTAGAATTAAACCTGATGAATTTTGGAAGAACTTTGAACAAGGCAGCTTTCTAACTGACAGAAAGCGCGTCTTTAACCAAACAGCCTGAATGTAATATATCTATTAGGTTTATTTGAAAATGTATAACGCTGGTTTATTTATTTATTTATGTATATGGGATTTATCTGTTCACTTATTTTCGTGTATTTTTATTTGTCTTTCCCAAGGAAACTACAGCAATGATGACATAGACAGTACTTCTGGGGTTGAGAAGGAAACGGCGGACAGTTCCTCGGATAAATTCACATCTCATAATCCTTTGTGCAATAACAGTGGTGAACCCCACAATGTCGAGTCACGTCACAGAGCTTCCAAAGGGGGTAATGTCCAGTCGTCACATGACACGGGCGCGGACAGCGATGAAAGAATGCGAGAAAGTTCTCCTGAACCGCTGGAAATTTGTGTCGATAATACAACAGACTATTCGGACAGAGAATCTGCTAACAACAACAACATGGACGATGAATGTGATGACGGTGACCAGAGTTCGGAGTTTGGTCTCACTTCCGGTTCCGGCTGTTCAATATCTACCTCTCCAGCAGGAAAAACCAGACGACGAAGGACAGCCTTCACGAGCGAACAACTTCTGGAACTGGAGAAAGAGTTCCACAGTAAGAAATATTTATCTCTCACGGAAAGATCTCAGATCGCGCAAAGTTTAAAACTGAGCGAAGTTCAGGTGAAGATATGGTTTCAAAACAGGCGAGCCAAATGGAAGCGTGTGAAGGCAGGAATTGTTCATGGACGTCATTTAGGGGAGCAGACAAATAACAAACCTAAGATTGTTGTCCCTATTCCAGTTCACGTGAACAGAATGGCGATACGAAGTCAACATCAGCAGTTAGAAAAGACTGTCCGGCCCATGGGCAACCAGACTCTTTGAGAAACCATTGTTTGTGTGCTGTACAGTTTATATACATGACTGAACATATGTAGCCAAAATTCGTTTTATTTAAGAATGTGAAAACGGAACAGCATGCCCTCTCCGAAAGCTTCATGTGAAACTGGTGATATTTTCATGTTTGATTGAAGAAGATTTTTTTTACTGCACATTGACAAGGAAGGAGTCTCTATGATTTACGTTTATTATTTAACCCTTGTTCTGGAAAGGCTATCAGACATCTCACGTGCTTTATTAATCAAAACAAGTCCAACACATTGTTATTTTTAACGCATAGCGTTGTTTCAGTTTTTGTGCTCATGAAAAGATCAGTTTTGTTGTTTGTTATGAAAAGGTCTCTGAATATTTACATAAATGATTGTATGCGTGAAAATGATGAATTTTCTCATGAAAAAAATCCCCAAAATGTGGATAGAACAAATTCTAAAATATTTGAAATTTTAAAAAATTCTTTTGTGCATAAAACGGGTACATATTTTCCTATATTTTACCCACGTCACGTCTCCAATATCACTTGTCTCGAAGGCATATCGTGGTCTCATATATTGATTACATACGAACAGCTTTAATCTCTGGCCAAGTTAGTGTGACCCCTGACACCTAATGACACCTCCTCAAGTTAATTATTTCACTTTGATTAATTATTCAATGTGCCCATCAAATTTCATCTATACATTTCCATACGTCCGCCATTTTGATTTTTCTCATTACCAACAAGGTATATGTACAGTGTTTCGTCTCATTTTGTACAGAATTTTAAATTATGTCTATCAAAGCGTATCATTTTTAAGTTCTTTTTGACATTTATTATATATTATGTTTTATAACAGATGGGTATCAGGAAAGAGCTGTTAAATAATATTAAACTACATCGAATTCAATTTCCTAAAGTGTTAAATGCCTTTTTATTTTTTCACTCAACACTCTAGATTTTGGCCATACAAAACGTTAAACCACAATGCTGGCCGCAGTCGTATAAGTGAAATATTCTTGAATACGGCGTAAAACACAAATGAAATAATAAAATAAATACAAAATGTTTACAACCTCTGTAAATTTTATTTAGATGTATCTAAATCTGCAGTACTCCGGGATCTCTTTTTCAATCAGAAAAAGACAAGCTATTAACGTCATTTACTTGTGTTCAACAGAACACTGCAGGAGTGATTAATCGGAAGACAGTTATTCACAATATTGAAGACTTTCAGTTTACGAGCAAGTTAAAATGCATGTCTTATACAATGTTAGATGTCTACTATATGGAAAAAATATCAAGCACTCAGATTTACTAAATTTTCCATTCAAATTTTGATCGCTGTAGATGAAGGCAAGGATCAAATATTCGAGACAGTTCTTAGGGTATAGCTGTATTCTTTGTAACAAGTACCCAAGAGAACTGTGCATGGCGTTTTTACAATGAAAGGAATCTGTAGGCTCGAATATCACACTACTTATGCTGTATAAAGTATTCTATTAAATTAACCGAATGGTATGTTTTCTGAGTGATGGAGGGAATAAATTATGTTACAAACTATTGTGTTGTATATGAAGGAAATTTCCCGTTATTCCAAAAGAATGATTCTGTAGACGTAACCGGATATTGTGTAGGTCCATAACATACTCTTATTTAGTAGTAACATAATCAATTCGAAGACCACTCAGAAAACGTAGTATTACATTAAAATTAACAGATTAGTGTTTAAAGTGAAAACTGTCAAGGTATAAACTGGAATAAAGCAAAACCAAATCGTCTAAGTCCAGAATCACTTCATCTTCGCATTCGAGATGGACACGGCAAAATTTGATTTACTGCCGGCGTTAATCATTGGCCATTGGTCCTAAGCCGGTATTTGTTCGCCAATATTTGCACCAATCAAATCTCTGGTATCCGACTATAATCAGCTACTAGGAAACGGCGGATCAGTTATAATCATGTTGCCATAGCCTCTTTATCTGGGAATCCAGACGCTCTCTGTACTCTGTCTATTTTGACGGAACACATGACCCGCTGTACTGGACTCATTTTCTGCGGATTTACCACCGCTGTTGTTCGGCTAGTCTCAGCAGATGTCGAACTGAGAAAACGAAGACAAGTGACACACAAGCCCAGATTGTCAGGCCCCAATGAGATGCAAACTGCTGAACAAGATTAAAGCCGCTCTCCTCCTGAATTTGCATGTGTATAATAGAACTGCTTCAGAACACGAATGAGGAGGATACAAACGCTTAAGTAAACTCGCGCACCTTGGGTCCCAGTTAATTAAATTATAATTAATTGCTAAGCCTATTCGTTCTGACAGCGAAAAATTGAAGTTTAGCTGGACATTTTTTTCTGTAAGTTCTTTTACAAATTAACCATCGACTTATAGCGATATTTATATGGATGTAATGCAACGCCGCCATATTTTGTTTAAAGAAAAATATTTTATAGTTTAAACATGCTGCAAATCATATAGCTGTAAGTGGGGGTTAAAAGTTCGTATATTTGTTATGTTCGAATTACACAATTATTCAAGTTAGCCAATTGCATGGTAGCGCAAAGCCCAAATTATTTAAATGGTAAAAGATCAAGCAGTTAGCCCCAAACAGACATTGACATAAATAAGACATTCTTTAAAATTATTTAGTATATTTATTCTATAATATATACTATGTGCTTTTATGCCGAAAATGTAATACAGCAAACATAATTAAAATATTTATTAAATGTGAGTAAAACTTAAAGTAGTCATGTACCATGGAATAATAGTATCTGCATAAACTTGATAGAACGATATGTGTGCATAATGACGTACGGAGACAACTATTTCGAAAATTTGGGTGTTTAAATAGCTTTCAGCTTGTGTTGACTTGGTGCATGCAAGGGGGACAAGTGTGGAAGTTTACCAACACAGTTGTGTCAGTCTATAACGCTGACAATTCCATTAAATATGATTCAACGCATTTAGATTGCACAAGATATAATGCTGAAAAGCTACGAATGTCTGTATGGTGAATGCGAGTTGCGAGCGTGATGTTGTAGTGGTATATCGATAGGTAAGTTGATGTATCAGTGTATACATCTTCACAACCCGTGGCGGCGGGGCCAGCCCTATACTCAGGTGTGGTTGATCAGAGGGCTGTTAATGTCTATTAGATGGGTGATGCGAGACGCTTTGTTTGGACCCAGGACGTGACGAGATGTAAGGGGTGAGTTTACAGAGCGTCTCTGTATTGTGACGGGCGGACAAAAATGTTGGTCTAGGTGTGTTACAGGGCCAAACACCATGGAAACCATGGCCAGCCCTGTCTACTGTTCGACTCGATTACCCGCACATGACTTGGAAAAAACATCAAGCTTCTAAGCTTATAGTGTACTCGGCCGATTAGAATCACCTCACCCCTATACCGCGCCCCCTGCCTGGAATCTGCCATCTCAGGATCTCTTATCTAGACCAGTTGGGGTAACGGATCCCTCAGTCGAAAATCTCAACTCTTATGGTACTGTTGCCTTAAGACGACAGACTATTTTCTCGCGCAACGTGACCTAAACTCGCTTCATATTGTCAGCTGGTTTAGGGATTGTTTTGTTACCGCTCGAACTGAGACCGTAAGGTGTGTAAAGAATGCGGTGGGTGGCTTCTTTAATCCACACAAGTGCTTTTTAGGGTATTATCTTCCTTCAACGATAACCACCTTGAAATATTTGTCTCTTGGCACGTCCACGAAACAGCTAGAGGCCATGTAAATAATGAACCATCACCCGGATCCGGAAACACGGAGAAATCTCCTGCCAATAAAGGAACAAAAAAGTGACTTGTCTATAAACTATTACTCACTGACACGTGTTTTTCGTTTGTCATTGGTGCACTTCACAAAGTCATTTGTTAATATAGACGAAATTTAACTTACAAAAGATGAAGCCAAAATGTCTAAACACAAAACCCAAAAGCTACCGACTGTCTAGGCATTATTAGTAAATAAATGTTAGGAGATTACCTCATACATTTCTTTGTGTTTATTTTCACCTGGAGTATCATTACTAGGCCTAATGGCCGGATCACGATAAACTGAATTTCTATTTATATTTAACTGATTATCACATAAATTCACTCACGATACGACTCGTTATCAATTCTAAAATAAGACCATATACAGCATGCTATAGTCTACTCCCTTGATTGTTAAACGTTGAACAGCCTATTTTTTACCCAAAACATACACGTAACAGCGCTCTTGACATAACAGTAGACAAAATAAAAGATCTAGCTAGTGTGTTTTTATCACTTAAGGGTTTAGGCGAGTTTTTAAGCATCTGCTTGATTACTTTATTTTAGTTTTCTTTTTAATTCGTTTGTTCACTGAGCCTTATTCGCGAAGAAGGGTTCCTGGATAAAAGAACGACAAATGTCAGAAATCCTTTGCTTGGCATCATCTTGCTTTTATTGTAAGAAACTAGCACAGAATGTGTGACTTCAATAAGCGAATAATGATAGAATTGTAACTGTGCATGCGTAGATCAAACTAACGCTATGTGTGACATCTATGTAAGTGGAGAGACTCTTGCCTATGAGTTACAGGGTATACAATATATATTTATTCATTTGATTGGTGTTTTAGGCCGTACTCAAGAATATTTCACCTATACAAAGGCGGCTAGCATGATGGTGGGTGGAAACCGGGCAGAGCCCGGGGGAAACCCACGACCATCCGCAGGTTGCTGAGAGAACTTCTCACTTACGATACAGTATACATGAATCTGCGATGTTCAAGAGAAACGTATATATACATCTATATATATATATCAGTATGGATTACAATTATTCACAGGCCTGAGAGATGTATGGAGTATGGATCAGCTCGATTCAGGTGAAACCGACACCAAAGTGGGTTACAATTATTTTATAGACCCGAAAGATCATGTACTGTAATTACACCTGGGAATTTGTCCAGACGGGGTGGGTGTAGTTCCTGTGACACAAACCTGTCCAAACATATGCCACACTTTGGCCTAAATTCGTTTCAGAACAACACCGTTGAAGGAATCAATAAGGTTTTGGGCATTAAGGTGCAGAGCGCTCGCCCATATATCAATGTAAACTAATTTCGCCGTCCATACGCCGCATTATACTCGGTCAATGAAGTTAAGTACTACCTGTCTATGTCGGCGACATCAAAGGACACACCTTTAAGATCTAACGCTATCCTTGTCGGATGAAAACTGTGACTTGGTGCAGTGTGGCCTGCTCTTACTTTGTACTTGGTATGGCAAAGCAGATCTGAAGGTTAAGAACTTTGATCCTGTGATGGGATTCTCAATATCCCCTAGAGAAGCCTAGGTCGTTTTGTTTGTCTCTGTAATGTGTTTGTGGACAGCGGCAAAGCCATAAGCATAGGCGCTATATAGTAACATACATAATCTCCAATACCTGCCTTACTACAATATATATGTATTCGCTTATAGTAGAAAACGGACGAACCTGTCGTACTTTTAGACCCTTCTGAGGAACTTAATGGTGGGGATTTTTCTGAAAGTTATTCTTATTATACTCATAGACAACAAACTGACATTTGGTTTGAATTCCGCATAATGAGATAATTTCAAGATAATGCCTTTAATGATGAGGTTATTTCCAATTAATGTTATTGGTGTTGACACATTTGTCAAATACTGCTCTTGGTGCCGTGATAATTTCCAAATAATAATGTTAAAATAATAACAAAACACTTTCCTTGCTATATAGTGACATAATATCCAAATATAAGTCTTCGTTTTGTGATAAATTGCAAATCATGTTCTTGATATTCAGGTAAGCAGCATTCAAATTAGATTAATTAATTTTAAATTCTGTCCTTAATGTTGGATGAGCTATCTTCCAAGTACACTTTTTGATGCAGAAATAATTCTCAAAAACTGTTTTTCGTGTTCAGATACTTTCAGATAGTGTTCTCGATGTTGAAATAATTTCCAGCTACTGTTCTTGAGCTTGGTGTTAAGATGTTTGTCAACACTATTCTTGGTGTTGACATTATTTCAGATGCTGTTCATGTTCACATTATTTCAGATGCTGTTCTTGATGCATGTATATTGAGGTAATTTGTATATCCTGCTCCTGGGAGAGTTTAATACTGTCCTTTATTACTGCTATTTAGAAACATTTATCAGGGTAATGTCAGCTTCTGTTATGACTTATAACGGAATTTATTCATGCCAACTAGACTAAAACTTGTCTGGATCGTGTAAGATTAAGATAATACATATTATAGGTGGGTTTTTTTACTATGGCTAAAAAAGCACTGGTTTCATATTTTTCTTTTTTCCCATCTTAAATGAATTATTTGGATGGTACAAAAAAAGTTATCGCAAACAAAAGGAATGCCGAAGTAAACCGCCGGCCGATGTAAATAACTGGAGAACTTTTTCGGCATATTTTCACAAAGCCACCTCAATGTATAATTTAACGACCAACTGATTATTTTGAAACATACATAGGATTATCAATTAGATATGATATGCAAGGTTCAGGAAAATTCTTGGTTTGTCGTTATACTTTAAACATATATTTGACTTGATCATCAATGTTTAGATTAATTTAATGACTTAAGTTATTACCAAATGCATGTGAATTTGAAAATCTTGAATCGCCACCACTTATGAATTGACGTATTAATGTATAAAATTCATTAAACTGGGATACAAATACACGCACAACATGGCCTCCTCAATTATAGCTGTAAAACGAATTGTTTGACACGTATGTAAGGGACATACGAATCTTAAACGAATCAATTAACCTCTGCATCATTGCTCAAGGCCCTCCTCTGAACAATGTGATAATATATCACCTACCAGACACATTCTTGCCAAGAACAGTAGCATAAATATTAAATTTTGTAATTTATTCGCAGAAGTTAACATTTCTTAAACATTTCACAGTATAACTTGTGAAGCGAAGAGAGGAAGAGATAGGTCTTGTTGATACAGTATGCTGAGTAATGCCTCATCAGTTGATCCAGGAAAGCAAAGAAGTGAATTCGATATCTGTGTATATGGGTGTTTCTACTTTGCAGTTTGTAATTGCCGCTAACAGTGCCCCCAATGTACCAAGTAGCAAACTGGTGTATAGCCCAAGTTTAGGACATTGCCTGCTTATCAGCTTAAGTCATTAATAAAAAGTCAGCGTCTAAACGTTCAGGATAGTTAATTGTCGCAGTTAAAAGTCGATTGGTGAACACCCAGTGTCGTCCACCATCCTACGGGATAATGCGTCCGTAATGAAGATTTATGGCGCAAGCGTTTAGGCGAGGGACGTGTTCGCGAAATATCGGGCTGACGACAGATCTACTATGCTAACGATTCACCAAGAGAAGTTCCAAACTACCGGCTTTCGCCCAGAACACCAGAACTTAAGTAATTTCACAAAAGACCCTATCAAATCACTGTCACTCGTACATCACATTTCTCTTTTCGTTTTTCTGTTCCCCTCCTCGACTAAACCTCTTACCAGCTTCATGCCAAAATCCTGTACGCAGTCACACGTCCGCAAATTACCAATAGGTGAACACCCGTACAATTGCTGGTATGCATGTTGAAAACTTTGACAACATGGTCTAATTGACCCGTTAATTGGTCCAGGTGCAACATATTTTGGTTTTAAATATCAAATTCCAACATTTTCGAAGGCTTCCTATGTCGTCAGTTTTCTTTCAAAACGTCAATTAAAGTACAGACTTTCCCCGAGAATTTCTCTCTTAGTCTAACGACTAGTTGCCGTGATGTAACTTTAGGCCTTGTCATTGCTTCCTCTGTCAGAACTCGCCATTAACTCGACCAGGTGCTTTTATGATTCCCTCAGGCTCATCATCTGGCCTATGTGGACTTTTCAGCTGACATCAGGCAACACGCCATCTACATTACTGGCGACAGACACATGCAATGGACTGCATACCATATCGCCTAATTCCCGACTACAGATGATCCAACGTAATAACGACTTGCACACGATATCACATGGACAATATATATGTATGCACCAAACCGCTGACTGACTACATTAGATAACACATAAGATATGACTGGATTAAACCCAGTTAACTGACGACAACAGAGAACACATAATCATCGACTGGCTAAATCAGATAACAGGTACGCATTGACTGAATACACAGATAGCATGTAAGCATTCATAGCACAAATTGTAAATGATCAACAAAATGTCGATTTTACACCAAAAAACATGGTAATGGGCTAAGGCACGATGGTGTAAATTTGCACACCACAAATGCTGCGATGTTGTGCACTGCTGGTGGTGAGAGGTCAGTGTAAACACTGCTGAGTAGTTTGGGTGTACACACTGCTGAGAAGTTTGGGGGTACACACTGCTGAGAAGTTTGGAAGTGTAAATACGAATGATACTGATAAGTGTTAGTGTAAACATCAATGGTCCTGGGATGTTTGAGTGTAAATACCAATGGCAGTGAGACGAGTGAATGTAAATATGAACGGTACTGGGATGTCTGAGTGCAACTATCAATGGCACTGGAAAGTCTAAGTGTAAATACTAATGATACTGATGAGTGTGAGTGTAAATACCAATGGTCCTGGGATGTCTGGGTGTAAATACCAATGGCACTAAAAATCTGAGTGTAATTCGAATGATACTGATACGTGTGAGTGTGAGTGTAATTACCAATGGCACTGAAAAGTCTAATACTGGGAAGTCTGAGTGTAGGCTAATGTGAATGGTACTGAGAAGGTCGAGTGCAAATACTAGTGGTACTGAGTCGAAGTGTAAACGCTAATGTTTATTTCATTTTATTTATTTGGACTCAAGAATCGTACTCAAGAATATTTCACTTAACCTACGGCCATGCGCAGCTTGCTGCCAGACCTTCCCAGTAAACACTAATAATACTAGGAAGTATGAGAGTAAATACTAATGACACTGGGAAGTCTGAATGTAAACACTAATGGCACTTGGAAATCTGAGTGTAAACAGAAATGGCACTGGGAAGTATGAGTGTAATTACCAATGGCACTAGAAAGTCTGAGTGTAAAAACTAATGGCACTGGGAAGTCTTAGTGTAAATACTAATGGCACTGGGAAACATGTGCGTAAAAACTAATGGCACTGGTAAATCTAGGTGTAAATACTAATGGTAACGGGAAGTCTGAGTGTAAACACTAATGGCACTGGAAAGTATGAGTGTAAAATACCAATGGAACTGGGAAGTCTGAGTGTAAACACTAATGGCACTCGGAAGTCTGAGTGTAAACACTAATGGCACTCGGAAGTCTGACTGTAAGCATCAACAGTAGCGCGAAATCTGAATATCACATGTATACATGACACAGAACAGCAGGATATCTGCTGAATACAAAAGATTTGATGTAATGGGGTGAAAGCGTTATCGGTCTGTGTCTGATGACATCATTTATCTCATTTATTGTACTAAATACCTAATATAATCAACAATGTAATAACTAGTATAGTCGTTAATCGTTATAATGACCTTCCAAAACCTTTGCAGGGAATATCGTCGTTTACAGAATTACACTTAGGTGCTTTTGATTTTATTTCTTGCTATTTATTTGTTTATTTATTCGAGTTTTAGGCCGTACTCAAGAATATTTCATTTGTACGACGGAGCTCAGCATTATGGTTTTGAGGCAGTGTTTGCTATTGTCTCTCTCTCTCTCTGTACATATACATATATATGATCATAAACGCGCATTTCAATTGTTCCAGTCAAGTACACCGAATAGTGTGAAGGCAACGGGAGTGGCATGGCTGTTTTGGGGGTTGTTTTTTCAAATCGTTATATAAACACACCGGTCGATGTAACAGACTCGAAAAGCGTTTTGACAGTCGTGGCATGTCGTGCAAAGAATGATTGAGAATAGGTATAGATGAAGATTATCGGCAATGATGAATTGTACGCGTGTTTATGTTTCAGCATCTCGCAATTCCTGCTTGGCTTTGCCAATCTGGCACCAGTGTATTACGGTCGAAAACGCAAATGTTGGCCGCCAGATACGGTCTAGTCCCGCACGGGAACCATGACTCTCTGTACCCGCCAACCAGCATCCATGACCCCTGACCTCTCTGACGGACGATGCGTCCCCTGGTGGCAAGGAATGGCACTATTAACCCCATAATACATGATCGGTTTGATTGTCACACGATATGATCGCCGGGTCTGTGAAAGGTTAGGTCATCGGGGAATGGTTTGATGACAATTTATCTAATAACGTAACAATAAAGGATAGAGTGATCTGCGGCAGACTCCGGGAAGAACGCCACGCGATTAATTTTTGCAACGCGCTCAGCGGCAAAATGCCATGTTGTATTGAATATGCAGCTGTATGTGAACACGATGAGGGAAACACCTGCATATAGATGTGCACCGACAACAGACATCAAACAGCAATCAGAACATATTGCATAGACTGTGCAACAACAAAGATTTACATGTCTGTCGCCATCTATTTTGTTCATGACAAAGCAAAATAAGCAGCCTAGAGAGCAATTCATACAGTGCTAATAATAAAAAAAATAAAGGATAACTAAAATGTAATTGAAATTGATGAATCAAAACGTGAATTTAAATCATGCAGTTAAATATCTAATTTCAGAGATGGACATTATGAATCATAAATATATCAAATATGACTTTTTTCCACTTTAATTTTTTTTTAAAAATGCCCATAATACGAACCATACAAATTGACTTGTTCTCATTCTTTTGTAAAAAAAAATAGATATCAGTGTGAATGCTTTTCAGCGACTCTATTGCGCGATGTCTGCGTTTTCAGTTTCGATTTTTCCCATCTGTTTACACGAACCTCTATGATGTTATTGTCAGATTAGCTGGATTTAGAAGACTGTGATCTTTCTGCGTTGTTGGTTATCACATGTGATGACAACACAGCATTTTGTGTAATTCTAGACGAGTGACGTCCAATAAATTACATGTAACATCGTTGCATGCATTTTAAGCCTAATTCTGGTTAATTCCAACTTTGTTAGGGAGCGTTTAAATTGTGGTCTTTCATATGTCATGATTTCATATGGAATTTAAGCTGTGTTAATGGACACGTCATGACCGATTCTTATCTAATCTACAATATGACGACATAACTACAATCACTTTATTGTACACAGCTGTGGACTGAACTCACTGCATTGTAGGGCACTGTAATAAATAATTTAAACAACTTACAACTTTGGTTCAGTAAAGAAAATGCATGAACCGAGCAGTAAATTTTTATGACATTTTCATATACTGCATGGTTTAAGGTTTCTGCTGTCACGAAATGGATTTGATATGTTGCACTATATATATAAACCCTTAAAAGACAAGGCTGTGGTATTTGGCTTTTACAATTAATCACGTTATCATTGTTTTCTGTTTGGTGTATAACAAAGTATTATTAAGCAATATCACTTAACAGATCACGTAACAATTTATTTGAGAAATAACATGGAAATGTTTAATTCTCAGTTCTTGTATAGAAAGAGCAAAATGGTCGATATCAGTAATAGTCGATAATAGCTCTCATTATACATTCATCGATGGCTATAAAACATTCAATACAAGATAAAAAGAACAGTTTGCATTTACTTTGCTTTCGATCAAAGCTTTGAACAAAGTCCTCATTTAGAAACCTATATATGCTAACTTACTTCCACTTTTCTTGTCAGGCCTCTGCGACTCTGACAGAATACAACTTATTTCTTGCAGTTATATTTAAGGGGGAGATAAGTGATGAAACCAACGGCATTTGTGGGGGGGGGGTCTGCTTTTTTTTAATAAACTATCCTGAAAATGCCCATAAAGGTTAAGTCCCGGAACAATTAAAGTAGCTTCAACACACTAGTAGTAGCATTTAAGTCATGCAATTTATCGATTCCTTTTAGTTATGCATGGGTAAAAGAGCAGTCAGAGTGCATCCAATTATTGAAACATGCTCTGTTTTTAATGCAAGAAAAATATTGGAAGTCAGAATTTCTCTTTGATCTTTATTTATTGGCGGTCAAAATATAAAAGGAGTGCAGCTATATGATAACGTAGTGTTTTCATCACAATTGTAAAATTCAAGCTGTTGCTAATTGCATCCTTTACTACAATTTTGTATTACAGCCTTTGATCTTCATGCCAGCTGTCACTAAATAGAGTGTAATTGATACTAATGTAAGTGTATTGTATCTGGGAGCGAGGCATCTGGTCTACTGCCAGTGACAACTGACCGTGGCCGAAATTATGTCCTTGGCAACTCTCTGACAGTGGGGGTTCAACACGAGACGTGGTCACTTGGCACTGGTCACTTCACACGTCGGCGATTTAGACGGGTCATTGAGGAGACGAAATCGAAACTCTGTTTGCCCATTGTCCGGTACACGTTGGACTCATTTAAAGATCAAATTAAGACGAACGTTTTCGTCCATCTAGCTTTATCATAGGATACAACACGCGTTTATATGATTGTGCCATAGAACAATGCCATAACCATAGTAACAACCAATAAATTAACACCTTAATCGGCAAACCATACTGATATAAATCATCAGTTTCAACAACTACTGACGATGCTCTCACTTTTCATGTCTGTAAATACTAATCGCATATTGGGCTTCTCAATACAGTTTTCTGCTGAGACTGAGAGGAAAAGAACAGCTCTCTGGCTCTCCCTTCCGTAAGCATTAAGAATGTCCTACCAAGATTCTGATATGGAATCATATCATCAATAAATTTCGGTGAAATAGAAGCAGATCGGAGTATTGCTCTCCGTTTGAGAAATAAATCGAGTAAGCAATATACTCCAACGGAAGAGTGTTGATCCATCAGTATTTTATATACTTAATCCACCAATACTTCAAATATTTAATCCATCGATATTTCATATATTTAATCCATCGATATTTCATATAATTATTCCACAAATATTTCATGGTTTTGCATTATTTTATTCTCCAACAGTGTACAATCGACGGAAAGTAGTAAATAAACTGATTACGATTAGATTTTACTTTACAACATTTCATTCAGCAAAATGTGTCAAAGTAGGCAACTTGTCTACATGTAAGGCATTCCATTCAGGCCCGTATAGTGCAAAAGGGGACAAAGGCAGAAGACTGGATGGCGTTTACGAGGGCATATTGCATGACACTTTTGGAGAACAAACTCATAGCCCGACTCAGTTTGCAGCTCAGTTGTCCACTGAGTCATTGCAACCTCTTCCTAGTCCCAATTTAACGCCAGAAACTCCCACCTTTCTCTCAAACCGATAGCCTCTCTGACAATCAACGGACTCTCCTCTGTATTTGCCACTGATAGACCGTCCCTTTGGGTTTGGCAAAGTTTTCAGGGAGTTCTCGGATGAGTTAGAGGAGTCATTAGCCAAGCCGCCAACATTGGCACTGACAGAGTAAGGAACCGAAAACATGGCGCACGACACTGCGAAGATGTGCATTTTGTTTTAAGGGGGAGACGATTTGAACTCTGTACAATAGAGCTTCTTAATTGAGCTGACGACTGCTGGTCTAATTTGTAATTTATCCCTCATCTGTGGAGACAAACCCCGAAGTCTTTACGTGCGAAAACTCACACGGCGAGGAAGGAGTTGAAGGGAGTGGTAGATGACACACGTCCCCTGGGGACGGGCTGTTGTGGATGCTTGGCGGGGAGTGCGGCTCTATCAGGCGCTGGGAGACGGGGGAAGCTGTAGCGTCAACTCGTCACCAGCTCATTCCCCAATGTGATGATTACCATTCTGACAGCGCCGGGTCATATAACGAATTGGCTCATTTACTCCGTGTTACTGCCCCCGAAATGTGCAAATTGGGCTGGGTAGTTAGGGTGTTAGGGAACTCGTTGGCTGCGTGTTATCGCCGAAAAAGTGTGAAAATTTGGCATGCCACACTGAAAGTGGAGAGGGGTAATAAAATTTCACTTAATTTACAGAAGAGAGTTTCGGTCGTGTTTTCTTCGTTAATACCTCCTCAATGGTTTATTACGGCTTTCACACAATAAATAACATAATTCTACTATGTGCCCACGAACAGAATTTCTAACTAATTATATATAATTATATTTCATATTTTACATTTTACACTTTGCGTACAACGTACCCAGTGATTATGCATGTTATATTTTGTTAGATGTTTAGCAATTAAAGCTTTTTATATGTCTATAGCATATGATTTACCATAAACCACGCTTCTGTTACATGTCATAAAGTTATGTTTTGTGTTCCTATCTTTTTGCTTTAATGATAGCATTGTGTACCTAGCTAGCATTGGTGTTTTTACAGAGGAATATTTAGCCTAGGCATGCTGGAAAATCGTAGTGGTCATAACGTTTTGGCATACTTAGACTGCATAATCCCGTTAGTGAACTTGTCCGTCTAGGGCCTACTCATACATCATACGTGCATGTGAGTTCTTCCGTGTATCTAATGATATTCAGCTGGCAGATACCCTGTCTAGGTTTACAGTGACGGGTTCAGATCGGAAAAATCTGATAGCGGAGAACAAACATTGACTCCTGGTGACTGGTCAAACACTACACAACCCGCCTGCACACTGTCACAATAATCTCGCGCAGGAGATCAATTATGCTAAATACCGGTCTTCTCCCTTTAGAGAGAGCTCTTCAAACACTTAGTGTTGCAGGAGGGAAATATGTCAACAAAATGTTTGCCATAAGCTATGCAATTTCATCGACATATTATTGGCTAAATTTCCCTCTCTAACACGAGTAGAATATTGTAATTAAAGATGAAACGTTGACGATTCGGCCACGTGTTCCCTATTGGGTCATAAGTGGCGAATGTCCCATGTTCCACATTTACCTCAAAATGACGGGCAATAAAGATCAAAGGAACTGCACCACGTTATTTAAGACAAACTTGCCATTTGCACCAGAATTTATTGAAAAAACCACTTATCCCGCTGTAAATGCCATCCATAAATGCTGGTGATCATTTCCCAGACATGTTCATTTCCAAGGACTACATTTGAACAGCCTAGTAAAGCCAATACCGTAATCATGTAGTTTGATCCCTAACCTACTTCAACCTGACTTTATAGATTAGAGCGATCAATTATGAATTAATTAAGGCAATTGTGTTGAAATATATCGTCTTTCTGAAACACTTCAAATGTACTGGTAATGAATGAATTAGTAGTACCGAACACTGCCAGTAGGCCTATATCTCTATATTTGTTAATGATTTAAGGCCGCATGCAACGCGATTTCGATCACCTGATGACAGTGTCTCCCAATAGCAGAGCGGAAGTAGAGTCTTCAATGCTGCCTCACTGAGATGCCATTTCAAACAAACCAAAACGTGTTACTCCAAACCTTCACGGTGAACGCTTACCAAGTCAACCAATACGTAACATATGCTTAGCATCAAGCTGGCAGGTTACACGATTTCTGATTTGTATTATCTTTAGCTTATGGCCCCAGCGGTATGCCACTATATTCGCTCTTTTGGGAGATTTCACTTGCAAAAAGTAAAAACACCCGCCATTCAGTGGACCAAATCAAATCATATGATACTTATGCCGTTGCTATATCGCTCACTTCAACATGAGAGTTTCCAGATCACCGTAGCAATTATACCGTCTTTTGGAGAACTCGCTGCCACCAAAGAGTAGACTGCATAAAGAGTACATTTGGGATCTTCCATTCTAACATGTCAAGTTTTGAGATAAAAACAACACACTGGTGAGAATGGTTACAAGTACACGTGTGTGTAAAACTTGCTTTGCAAGCTGAAAGCTGATTGGGTGATTGGATGATTACGTTAAAGGGCAATGGTCATTGCTTTCTCGAAATCTGTTGATTGGTGGCACTTTCAAATGGTTCCACTGATTTCCCAGCACATGTAGCAGCGTGTGTAAAGTATTGTATTACCGTAGGTATGACTCCACGGCGTTGAACCCGGATCTCCTGCGTGCGAGTGGGATGCTCAGATCTCTCGTTTGTTGTATTAAGGACAGACCGTATATATGTGACTTCACACTTCCACAGAGGCTTAATTTAGCGAGTCTCTGTGTGGTTAAACCAGCATATAGCCTAGGACAACAAGTGTGTCCAGCTTTAGTAGCTTTTTGTTTTAATTCCAGTTTAGTGATTGTCTCGAGGGGATTAAACTAGAATCGTAATTGTTTAGCAGGTCTATCTGTGAACAAATCTAGCTATAGGCTGATTTATCTGTTGCGCGACACAAACCGAACGGCTTGTGGTACCAGAAGCTGCATGGCCAGGAATGAAGTGGGTACCGTTAAGAAGAAAATTAGCTTTAGTTTGTTTTATTAACGTTTATGGCTGTTGACACTCGGACATCTCATGCATGGGTAGGCACAGCATTAATTCAATTGAGACTGGTCACTGGACAGATTATCGTGTTAAATCTATGAGTCTGTATATCTACGGCTTTAGACAGGCCACCCAAGGTGAATCGAGACTTCAAATTTCTGTCCCCAGGTACTGGACACGTATTGACACCATTACCGCCCCTTAATATCAACAAATAATTCAAGATACACCAGTAACGTGTATGATGATTAACCTTCGATTGCAACTCCTCTGAGGGCATTTGTCACGTACCTTTAAGGTGCAGAATGATCAGTGCTCACCTGTAGCACACCTGAAGTGGACATCATACCCCTATAACGTGTAAGATGATTAGCACCTACCTGTAGCACATCTGAAATGGACATCATATACCTGTAACGTGTAAGATGATTAGAGCATACCAGAAAGCACATCTGAAATGAACATCACATATTATCGTTCAGCGGTAGCACATCTGAAATGGACATCACAAATTAACAATCATCTGTAGTACATCTGAAATTAACATCATACACATGTGACGTGTAAGATGATTAGCGCCCACCTGTAGCACATCTGAAAAGAACATGACACATCAACTTTCAGCCATTGCACATCTGAAATTAACACCACACACCTTGATAATGAGTAATATGATTAACCTTCAACTGTAGCACCTCTGAAGATGAAGATCATACATCAATTACGAGTAAGATAATTAACGATCACCTGAGGCACATCTGAAATGAACACCATACACATTTAACGTGTAAGTTGATTAGTACCCACCTATAGCACATCTGAAATGAACATCACACACCTGGACAAGGTGTAATACGACTGTTACGTTTAACGCTTCTGAATATAAACGTCACATATCTAAAGTGATAAATTGTCACCTTTGGCACCAATAAAAGTGAACATGAAACAGGATTAAGGGTCACCTGTGGTACCTCTGAAGGTGGTTTTCATTTATTCCTGTAACATGAAGCACCCAGAAAGATGAACACTCGCACATGTAACCAGTAAGATGATTGAATTTTCACCTTTAGACAGCTCTGAAGGTCAACGTCACAGACCTGTTGCGTGTAAAGTTATTAAATGTTACCTGTAGCACTTCTTCCGAAGGCCGACACCACATACACACGTCTTGTGTACGGCAATTAACGGATACGCGTTAAACCTTTGGAGGTGAAGATCATACACATGTGACATGTAAAATGACTAACCTTCACCCGACCAACTTTAATGATGAGTTTCACAAACCTTCAACCTGTAAAATGTACCTCTGAAGGTGAGTTTCACAAACCTGTAAACTTTAAAATGTCTTCTGTTCACCAGAGAACCTCTAAAGATGATGTTCACAAACTGGTATTTATATATTTATTTGATTAGTGTTTTACGCCGTACTCCAGAATATCTTACATATACGACGGCGGCCAGCATTATGGTGGAAGGAACTCGGGCAGGGCAGAACTCGGGGGATACCCACGACCATCCGCAGGTTGCTGCAGGCCTTCCCACGTACTTTCGGAGACACAAACTTGTAACCTGTAAAATGACTTACGTTCTAATCAGGACATCTGAGGACGAGTTTTACAAACCTATAACCTGCAAAATGACTTACATTCACCTGAGTAGACCTACCTTTGTCCATGACAGCGAATCAGTGTACTATAATTATGTTATACACAACAATCAGTGTAGTGGTTATGTATACACACAGCAGTCAGTGTACTGGCTATTCCATGCACTTGAATCAGTGTGCTGTTTACCTATATACACAGGAATCAGTCTACTGGTTGTAAATAGACACAAGAATATAGTCCGCTGGTTATGTATTCACACAAGAGTCAGTGAAGTGTCAGAATTACCCCCAACCCAGCCCCGTCTTAACCCAACATAAAAATCTGCACCCATAAACAAAATAGTTGTTTACAATTTGTAGTTTTCCTGAATTTGTGACGTTGCTCTAAGGAGTTTCAACATGGTTTATGGCCGTTTCAGCGATGGAGCATTTACGTATGTAATGTATGATTCTTAAGGCTTGAAAATTCGGGTTATGTAGGAGGTGACCTGCAGGAAGTTGTCACTCAATACCTGTTACCTCAAATCATCAAGAAAGAACGCCCTTGTACATAACTTGTAGGCGGTGCTGGGTGGATTGGCAAGGGTTGGTATTACCCGTCCCCCGCGGGTCTCCTCAGACCAGCTGTTTAACCCCTTAGTAATTGGCTTAAGCCACTAGAAATTGGCTCCCAACTGGTTCCGTTAATTGGCGTCTGTCACTTGATCTGACGCACAATAGGTGAGGCAGTCTGCGGATAGGGTATCGCTGATATATCGCTTACGGGCCCCATTACCAGCGATTACGCAAAATCCGATTACCCTCGTCTGTTGACCCGGGCTTGGAATTCATTAGCGGCTAAAACTAAAGGGGCCTACCCCCTGAAATACAACACCCTACCCTTAATTGCTGTCTTAAGGGATTCAGACCCCAAGGTTTTAAAGGTTCTCGCTCTATTGTTAAACAATAATCAAAGACACCGCTCTGATGATTTGATCGTTTACAAAGTCACTAAGTGGCATTCAGCGATACATTGATTGACCAAATAAGAGGGGGTGGTTAGAAATCAAGATGTCAAGGCGTAATGGGTCACAACGGTAAACAGCATGGTTGCTATAATGCTGACCGTAGTCGAACCACTTTTCTTGACATTAAAACTGTGCTTCACACACAGACAAATTCCAAATTTTAACTTTGTTAAGATTTTTTAAGCATTTGAAGGAATTTCGCATGATCACCCTAAAAACGAGATTAATGACATTGTCACTGACACTTCTCAAACTTAACATTTATAGCCATAGCTAATTCGATACAGTTGTCAATTTGTTATTCATATCGTTGAGTACTGCAGCGATTCTGTGTTATCCATCGTCACTCTTCCTTTCTTCTTCCCAATCTTGAACACCGATGAACATTCCATTCCGAAAAATAAAGTATACTGGTCGCATGCGATGAAAAACAGATGACGAACAAGGAACCTATTCTCTTACATTGACACTAATATTCTCTTTCTTCTCAGAAAACAAAATGCCTCAAGATGCTGTTTGCAAGTACGATATTTTGAGACCTTACAGACCTCTGTGTTGGGAGCGGGATACAGCGCAGCGAGTGAGGTGCGAAATTCGTGACCACGTGACACAGGAGTTGCGGGTTCAATACCGGCCTTGGACAGGGAATTTGTATATTCACCATTCACGCAATTTACAAGGGCTTGGTGACATTAAGCGATCAGCAGAGCTCACAGGGCCGTTTGAGTACGTGCAAGCTCTATACTTACAAGTGGAAAATTATAGTTCTTCAGTAACTTGTCCAACGTCCGTGGTTGCTTTCCAGCATTCCGGTTTCCTCCAACAGTAAAAATGACCACCATCGTATGAGTGAAAAACTTACTGAATATGGCGATATGGAACATCAATCAAACAAGTATTCAGTCAATGTCGATCGAAAAATCCAGTGCTCAGCTTTTACCAGTCTCTTTCCAATAAAGTGTGGCTGTGTGCCGGGTACCGGGTAACGCAATTTTATTCAACATTTGACATAAATGTCTCCTACAGAGACTTTATGTCGACGATTTTGGCAAAAAATGGATTAGTGCAAATCCAGTCAAATTTATGCTATTGTTTATGAATAGCCCAAATAGTTACCTTTCACAAAATATCAGCCTTGTCTGTTAATGCGTTACCGTTCAAAATCTATAATGAAATTACTTAACTTTATAAAACGGATCGTATTTTAACTATTTCAAAATTTCGAAGCATTTAATAATAGTCTTATATTCTCTAAAAGGCAATAAACTGAGCTATTGCTAAAAATTTGACTTGATTTCCGAGTCAAGGGTTTTTGCTCAAAATCTCCGGTATAACCTATGATCAACATCATGATGGCCGTTGGGGTTATGTCTGCAGAGAGATGGGGGAACCACCGCTTCTCCAACAAACTTCCTATCAAAAGAACACGGCTTCGAACCCAGGACCTGTTTGGTCAAGAACTTGCAGTCACCGGTCACTTGGTTCACGAATTTAGACAAGTGACGAGAAACCCAAGAAAAGTTCTTCATGAACTATTGAGCTGGTAACAAGACAAAAACAGTAACCAGTTAAATTCTTCATGAAATTTCAAGAATTTCTGTCAAATCCATAGCTATGGAAGCACTGGTGTGTTCAACTTCAGTGAACGTTGATACGTTTCATTCGTCTCTTACGGGTATATAATTGACATTTTTTATTAGTCTTAATAGCTGAGGTGTCAATAAACCAGTTCACCTCTTATCTCCACGGTTGGAGTGGATTGAGGTTGGCCACAATTAAAGCTTTACAGGCAACTTGCAGGTCATTTTCAGAGCTATTGTTGAATATCATTCGCAGTGTAATCCTTTGTTTCATTGACATCCTACTTTGGGGTCGTTATGGGTTGGGTCACGTGGTAACCCCATCAACACCTCGGTTATCGCACATCGCCATGACGGCAAGAGCGATCGAGTACCTAATTTCCTTTGTGCGCGGGGATTATTCCGATATTTTCTCACCTAGTTGCCAAGAGGTTTGTCTATAAACACCGCTTGCACGAGACCCAGTGTACGTTCGTCATTATAAGTCATTACCGCGAGCTGTGTTTGGCTGTGGCTTGCTTTCAACAGAGTGCGGCTCAATCTCAGCGACAACCCGGAAAGACAAACACCGAGCAAGCGTGGAGTGCCGAGCAGTGCAGTTTGGTACGTGTGCG